>NC_091981.1:106335003-106609389 GCF_044704955.1 Pristiophorus japonicus
TGTGCCTCGTTGCCAAATGTTGCATAAGCAATAACTCAATAGGCTTAGTATCATGAACTCAATCAGGTGCGACCTGACTCTATTTTATTAGCTCTCAAAGTGAGGATTAAACATGGAGGCTTTCTTTATATACAAGATTTTGCACGTGTGTGTCTGTGGCCCAATGACCTCCGACAGTTGCTGCTCCTGGTGGCAGGTAAACCCAGGCATACATATATTACATCATTTAACCCTTGAAGTCCGGGAATGCTGCACTCCCTCCAAGGCCAATATATCCTTCCAGAACTGCTCACAGTACTCCAGGTGTCGTCTAACCAGGGCTTTATGTAGCTGCCGCATAACCTCTACCCCTTTGTATTCTAATCCCCTGGATATAAAGACCAGCATTCCATTCACCTTTTTGATTATTTCCTATACCTGTTCATGACATTTTAATGATCTATGTACCTGGACCCCCAAGTCTCTTTGAACATCTAGGGGCCGAAATTCGGTATCGTTCTGTTTGGGGACGGTAACCTTTGCGAGGCTGGTCACCCTGTGTCCGCCGCAGAAGTCCCGCCCCTGAAGTGAAATTGGGGTTACCACCCCCGAGAGGAATTGGAGCCTGCAACACGGCCTCTTCACGTAGCGCTGATGCGATACCAGGACCCTAGCCTTATGTTAAAGGGGAGGGCACGCTTTGAGTTCTGCAGGATTTTCAGGGGCCTATACTAGGCCACTGGGGATGTGGGACATCGTGGCTGCAGCCCGGCACCGAAGCGGAGTGCCGGGCTGCACAATCGTGGCATGGACCTCGCGAAAATCCAAACGGAGGCCGGTCCAGTAAGTCGGAGGACAACTCAAAATGGTGCCGCACACCTTCCATTTAACTTTTGCCCCGTGAACGAAATGTGCGGCCCGGTTCACGACTCGCGGGGCTGGTGCTGACATCACCCACAGCAGCCTCACAGGGCACTGCCCAATTTCCGGTGAGGGCTCAGTGGCCCGGGGTGCAACCGGTGGGGACGGGGCACTACCAGTTATGCACCACCGCTAACTCCTGCACATTTTTGAGGTGTTCAGTCACCTTATCCTTAATTGTAGACTCCGGAGGGGAAATTGCGTAGTGATATTGGGGTTACCGACCCCGAGGGGAAGTGGAGCGCAAAATAACACGCTCCACTTCCTCTGTGGGACGCGAACAGGGCGGAAGCACATGGAGAGGGGCAGAGCACTACGCGCTGGGACACGTAGCGCTGCTACATAGAAGAGGTCCTCTCCTTCGTTAAAGGGGAGGGCCAAGCTGCCAACTCCATGGGTCTCTACCTGGACCACCAGGGAATAGGGTGTCATGCAATCAGCTTGACACTCAAGCGGAGTGCCAGGTTGCCAGATTGTGACACAGACTCCGCGTTAAAGGATGCAATGGGCCGCAACTGGTAAGTCATCCGATTTCTTTTTTTCGCGCACGCCACCTCCCTTTTAAATAGTGCCCAGCCCAGCTTCAGGGAGTGCTCCCGACTTTTTGCTCGGGGGTGAAAACGCATGGTGATGATGGCGTCATCACCAGCACAGCGGAGCAGGGTGCTATTGGTTACTGCCGCCGCTAAACACCTGTGGAATTTAGCAGGAGTTGTTAGCAATGCTGCACCCGGGCAAAAAGTCATTTGCGCCCCGTTAGTGCCGTCCCGCGCCATTCTTAAATAGCAAAGTGACATACGCAATTTTCCGATCTAAAGGAACAATTCCTGAATCGGGAGAGCTTTGGAAGATTATAGTTTGAGCATCTCCAATGTGCTCAACTACTTCCTTTAAAACCCTGGGATGGAAATCATCTGGTCCTGGGGGTTTGTCACTCTTCCGTGTATTTTCTTCATTACTGATATTTTACTTATATTAATTTTAATGAGTCCCTGTCCCTGATTCAATATTAGTTTACTTGGGATTTCTACTGTAAACACTGATGCAAAGTAATTATTCAACATGTCCGTCATTTCCTTATTATCATTGACAATTTCACCGCTTTCAGTTTTTAAGGGGCAAACTTTGCTCCTGACTACCTACTTTTTCCTAATATAATTGTAACAAAAGTTTGTGTTGATTTTGATATCACTTGCAAGTTTCCTTTTATACTCCTTTATGTTGCTCTTACAATCTGCTTTGTGACACTTTGCTGTTCTTTGTATCTTTCCCATTCGCCAGGATCTGTGTTATTGCATTTTTGTATGCTTTTTCTTTTAGTTTTATGCTGTCCTTTGCATCCAGGCTAACATCCCCAGCACTGAAGCACTGACCACACTCGATCAGCTTCGCTGGGCAGGCCACATACTTCACATGCCAGACACGAGACTCCCTAAGCGAATACTCTATGCGGAGCTCCTTCACAGCAAACGAGCCAAAGATGGGCAGTGGAAACGTTACAAGGACACCCTCAAAGCCTCCCTGATAAAGTGTGATATCACCACTGACACCTGGGAGTCCCTGGTCGAAGACCGTCCTAGGTGGAGAAAGTGCATCCGGGAGGGCGTTGAGCTCTTTGAATCTCAACGCCGAGACCATGAAGCGGTCAAGCGCAGGCAGCGGAAGGAGCGTGCGGCAAACCAGTCCCATCCACCTCTTCCCTCGACAAATATCTGTCCCACTTGTGACAGGGTCTGTGGCTCTCATATTGGACTGTTCAGCCACCAAAAGAACTCACTTCAGGAGTGGAAGTAAGTCTTCCTCGATTCCGAGGGACTACCTATGATGATGACATTTTTAGTCATCCATGGCTTGTTTTTTGGCAAGCAGAGCTCTTGCCCACAAGGGTATAAACTGGTTCTGTATCACATTAAATTATTTTTTGAACATCTCCCACTGATCTTCTGTCATTTTACCCATTAACAGATTTGCCCAGTTTACTTTGGACAATCTCTGCCTCATCCCATTGAAGCTGGTCTTACCTAAATCTAAAATCTTAGTAGCTGTTTCGCGTTTCTCCCTTTCAAACACTACGTTGAACTCGATCATATTATGATCGCTATTGGATAAATGTTCACACACCGTTAGGCTGTTAACTAAATCTGGCTCATTACTCATTACTAAATCTAATATGGCTTGCCCCCTTGTTGCTTCTAGCACATATTGTTATAGAAAACTATCCTGGACACATTCAAGAAATTCACTACCTTTCTTACAGGTGCTAGTCTGCTTATCCCAATCTATATGAAAGTTAAAATCCCTGATTAAAACCACTCTGCCATTGCTACACATTTGTCTAATCTCTGCATTTATACAATATCGCATTTCACAGCTGCTACCAGGAGGCCTATTCACAACTCCCACTAGAATCTTAAATCCTTTCCTATTTCTTAATTCTACCCATAAAGTCTCCACTGCCTGCTTACCTCTTGTTATATCCTCTCTTATCATTGATATGATTTCATTCTTAATCACTAAGGTTACTCCTTCACCCCTACCAATTTCCCTATTGTTCCTGTAGCCCTTATAACCTGGTATATTTAGTACCCAGTCCTGACTGTCTTGCATCCATGTCTACCATGTCATACCTTCCAATTTGAATTTGCACCTGCAGTTCATTCAAGTTGTTCCTTATACTTTGTGCATTTGTAGAAAGAATGTTTATTTTGGCCACACACCCTAGCCTGTCCTTCAGCTCTAATGTTTTACTCAATGGTTTCTTACTTCTGTCTCCTGGTTTAATCACTTTACATCTTTTCGTTTTCCCTTTACCTGTAGAGCCTAAAGCACAATTTCTGACTGTTACTCTACTCTACCTGGTTTGTGTTCATGATATCCCACATAATCCATGAAGTTCCTTCAGTGGATAATTTAAAAGAAGTCAGACTAAGTATAGAACAAAGAATTCAGCTTTATGCTCAATCACGCTGAGATTTTCTTTAAAATTACATACATGCCAATCTATAAAACTTGGAAAAGCTAACAACTCAAAAACAAGTTACAACCGGAAGCAGTCCTGACTAAAAATCTAAAAGCAAAGGCCACTGCTTGAAGATGAATGAATAATTTAATTTATTTTTATAACATTGAATCTCAGGATTTTATTGGTGTATTGGGATCATATTCTGCTTTTCAGTTTGTTTCTCTGTGACAACTGAAACCCAGTCGCTTGATGTATGTCTGTTATCACCAACCCGGGCATTTTTCATAATTCCCAGGACCAAGCTGTTGTCCTCATGCGACACTTTAAGACAAGCTTTCGCCATACTGAGCAGTTGATGACCATTTGTTACTATTCACTGTTATAGTTGCCTGGTGTTGCCAAAGAGCTACTTCTGGTTATATGGAGCACTGGAATTCCATTACTGCAAATGCATTTCAATAATATTGTGATTTGTTGGTGGGAGAAGATAGCCATCTTCAAGTGGTGTATAACTTGAGGTAGTGTGCTAGCGCAGCCTTTGGTTGCCTGAGGAAGAGAGTGTTTGAAGACCAGGACCTTAAATCTGGCACCAAGCTTATGGTCTACAGAGCAGTAGTGATACCCGCCCTTCTATATGGCTCAGAGACGTGGACCATATACAGTAGACACCTCACCTGGAGAAGTACCACCAACGCTGCCTCTGCAAGATCCTGCAAATACACTGGGAGGATAGACGCACCGTCAGTGTTCTCGCTCAGGCCAACATCCCCAGCAGCGAAGCACTGACCATACTCGACCAGCTCCGTAGGGCGGGCCATATCGTCTGCATGCCCAACACAAGACTCCCAAAGCAAGCGCTCTACTCGGAACTCCTACACGGCAAGTGAGCCTCAGGTGCGCAGAGGAAACGCTTCAAGGACACCCTCAAAGCCTCCTTGATAAAGTGCAACAACCCCACCAACATCTGGGAATCCCTGGCCCACGACCGCCCAAAGTGCAGGAGGAGCATCCGGGAGAGCGCTGAGCACCTTGAATCCTATCGCCGAGAGCAAGCAGAAACCAAGCGTAGACAGCGGAAGGAGCATGTGTCAACCCAGGCTCCCCGACCACCCTGTCCTTCAACCACTGTCTGTCTCACCTGTGACAGAGACTGTAGGTCCCACATTGGACTCTTCAGTAACCTGAGAACTCACTTTTAGAGTGGAAGCAAGTCATCCTCAACTCCGAGGGACTGCTTATGATGATGATGAGAATGTGGAGCATTCCAGAAGACAATTGTTGCAAAATCTATTTAATTGTTTAAAAGGAAGAAAGATACTTACTTGAGAAATAAAGCTTTAAGGATACAGAGAAAAGGCAGAGAAGAGAGATTAGTGGATGCATTGGTTGTAATCTACCAAAATTCACTTCCTCCCGACCTCCTCCATTGCCTCTTTGATCAAGCTTTTGGCCAACCCTCCTTGTATGTCCTTAGTTGGATCATCACCCCTGTGCTTGCTGACCTACATTGGCTCATAGTCTGGCAACGCTTCAGTTTTAAACTTTTCATTCTTGTTTTCAAATTCGTCCATGGCCTCGTCCCCTCCCTATCTCTGTAACCTCCTCCAGCCCTACAACCCTCCCTATCTCTGTAACCTCCTCCAGCCCTACAACCCTCCGAGATCTCTGCACTCCTCCAATACTGACCTCTTGCTCACCCTCGATTTTCATTGCTCCACCATTGGCAGCCATGCTTTCAGCTGCCTAGGCACTAAGCTCTAGAATTCCTTTCCTAAAACTCTATGCCTCTCTACCTCTCTTTCCTCCTTTAGGATGCTCCTTAAAACCTATCTCTGACCAAACTTTTGGTCACATATCTTAATATCTCCTCATGTGACTCGGTGTCAAATTTTGTTTGTTAGTGCTCCTGTGAAGTACCTTGGGATGGTTTACTACATTAAAGGTGCTATATAAATGCATGTTGTTATTGTTTGGTTTGCTATCCATTTTTTGATTATGCCTCTGTGAAGTGCCTTGGGCCGATTTTCTATGTTTAAGATGTTTTTTTTGTTGTGGTTATGGTTTCTTCTCTTTCTCTGGGCTTGAAATTCCTCAGGGTTTCTCCCACTGCACTGTCATAACATCAGAGGGCAGAAATTCAGGGTCTCGGTAAGACCCGTTACCGCCTATTTGCGGTGGCCATGCGGCGGAATCCTGTGCCCGCCGCTTTGCAGTCATCTGGTCTCCCCGACCCAAATTCAGGTGGGGGATTTTTTGGCCTGTCCCCACTAACACCCCTCTGCGCGTACCGCCGCTATCCCTCGCCTCCATTTCATTCCGACCAAAATTCAGCTAAAAAAAATCCATGAGCCGCTGGACGGTGCCCCCGACAGCTTTTTCTGTCCGTGCACCTTATCTCCTCTCTCTCGGCCCTGGCATTGCGGTGGACATTAAAGTGGAGGGCCGAATGCTGCGGCCGCCATATAATTTTTTTTTGGCGGCCGACTTCCATGTCGGCTGGACTATTGTGCTCCCGGGTTTAGCCGGGCCGTTAACAGGCAGCCTGGCACCCCGCTCTTGAGTGCCAGGCCGCTAGCCCGGCCGAAACTCTCCCTGGTGATCCAGTGGCCAAAGTTAAAAAATGGCCGATTCTCTCCCCTTTAATGGAGGGGAGAGAGTGTGGTAACGCACATGCGCTGTGACATCACCACCGCTCCCCCGCTGAGTGGCAGTGGCGGAGACTTGATCCCGCCCCAACTTTCACCCCTCAGCCTGACTTACCAGCTTTCTGGCACTTCTGAATTTCGGCCCCCAGGAGTCCTGACGAAATTCACTCTCTCTCACACACTCACTCACACAAATATATTTACATATTTGTGGTTCCCTATAACCCTATCAGTCTTTTCAATGTATCTGTGTATATCTGTGGTCTGTATATATCACTATGGTTGAAAGTCCCTCTGTATCTCTTTTTTTTAAATTCTCTCTGTCTCCTGTGTGTCTGTGTCTCTCCCTTGCCTTATCTCCCCTTTTTCTTTTTGCTCGTGTCTAATTTTTCCTGTCTCTCTCTCTCACTGTGTCCACTGTGGACAGCATCAATCAAGAAATTAGGGATGCATGCAATAAAGGTACAGCAGTTATCATGGGCGACTTTAATCTACATATAGATTGGGCTAACCAAACTGGTAGCAATACGGTGGAGGAGGATTTCCTGGAGTGTATTAGGGATGGTTTTCTAGACCATTATGTCGAGGAACCAACTAGAGGGCTGGCCATCCTAGATTGGATGATGTGTAATGAGAAAGGACGAATTAGCAATCTTGTTGTGTGAGGCCCTTGGGGAAGAGTGACCATAATATGGTAGAATTTTTTATTAAGATGGAGAGTGACACAGTTAATTCAGAGACTAAGGGCCTGAACTTAAGGAAAGGTAACTTCGATGGTATGAGACGTGAATTGGCTAGAATAGACTGGCAAGTGATACTTAAAGGGTTGACGGTGGATAGGCAATGGCAGACATTTAAAGATCACATGGATGAACTCCAACAATTGTATATCCCTGTCTGGAGTAAAAATAAAATGGGGAAGGTGGCTCAACTGTGGCTAACAAGGGAAATTAAAGATAGTGTTAAATCCAAGGAAGAGGCATATAAATTGATCAGAAAAAGCAACAAACCTGAGGACTGGGAGAAATTTAGAATTCAGCAGAGAAGAACAAAGGGTTTAATTAGGAGGGGGAAAATAGAGTATGAGAGGAAGCTTGCAGGGAACATAAAAACTGACTGCAAAAGCTTCCATAGATATGTGAAAAGAAAAAGATTAGTGAAGACAAACGTAGGTCCCTTGCAGTCAGAATCAGGTGAACTTATAATGGGGAACAAAGAAATTGATGACCAATTGAACAAATACTTTGATTCCGTCTTCACGAAGGAAGACACAAATAACCTTCCCGAACTACTAGGGGACCGAGGGTCCAGCGAGAAGGGGGAACTGAAGGAAATCCTTATTAGTCAGGAAATTGTGTTGGGGAAATTGATGGGATTGAAGGCCGATAAATCCCCAGGTCCTGATAGTCTGCATCCCAGAATACTTAAGGAAATGGCCCTAGAAATAGTGGATGCATTGGTGATCATTTTCCAACAGTCTATCGACTCTGGATCAGTTCCTATGGACTGGAGGGTAACTAATGTAATACCACTTTTTAAAAAAGGAGGGAGAGAGAAAACGGGTAATTATAGACTGGTTAGCCTGACATCAGTAGTGGGGAAAATGTTGGAATCAATTATTAAAGATGAAATAGCAATGCATTTGGGAAGCAGTCAGCATGGATTTATGAACGGGAAATCATGCTTGACAAATCTTCGAGAATTTTTTGAGGATGTAACTAGTAGAGTGGATAAGGGAGAACCAGTGGATGTGGTGTATTTGGACTCTCAAAAGGCTTTTGACAAGGTCCCACACAAGAGATTGGTGTGCAAAATTAAAGCACATGGTATTGGGGGTAATAGGTAAAAAACAGGATGAGGTCCTACAAGACGAATTTAGGGAGCTCGGGGCTAAATTAAAAAGTAGGACCTCAAAAGTAGTAATCTCAGGATTGCTACCAGTGCCACGTTCTAGTCAGAGTAGGAATCGCAGGATAGCTCAGATGAATACGTGGCTTGAGGAGTGGTACAGAAGGGAGGGATGCAAATTCCTGGGACATTGGAACTGGTTCTGGGGGAGGTGGGACCAGTACAAACCGGACGGTCTGCATCTGGGCAGGACCGGAACCAATGTCCTAGGAGGAGTGTTTGCTAGTGCTGTTGGGGAGGGGTTAAACTAATACGGCAGGAGGGTGGGAACCTATGTAGGGAAACAGAGGGAAGTAGAATGGGGGCAGAAGCAAAAGATAGAAAGAAGAAAAGTAAAAGTGGAGGGCAGAGAAAACCAAGGCAAAAAGCAAAAAGGGCCACATTACAGCAAAATCGTAAAGGGGCAAAGTGTGTCAAAAAGACAAGCCTGAAGGCTCTGTGCCTGAATGCGAGAAGTATTCGGAATAAGGTGGATGAATTAACTGCGCAGATAGCAGTTAACAGATATGATATAATTGGCATCACGGAGACATGGCTCCAGGGTGACCAAGGCTGGGAACTCAACATCCAGGGATATTCAACATTTAGGAAGGATAGACAGAAAGGAAAAGGAGGTGGGGTGGCATCGCTGGTTAAAGAGGAAATTAATGCAATAGTAAGGAAGGACATTAGCTTGGATGAAGTGGAATCTGTATGGATGGAGCTACGGAATGCCAAAGGGCAGAAAACGCTAGTGGAAGTTGTGTACACATCACCAAACAGTAGTAGTGAGGTTGGGGACAGCATCAAACAAGAAATTAGGGATGCATGCAATAAAGGTACAGCAGTTATCATGGGCGACTTGAATCTACATATTGATTGGACTAAACAAACTGGTAGCAATGATGTGGAGGAGGATTTCCTCGACTGTATTAAGGATGATTTTCCAGTCCAATATGTCAAGGAACCAACTAGAGGGCTGGCCATCCTAGACTGGGTGATGTGTAATGAGAAGGGACTAATTAACAATCTTGTTGTGCGAGGCCCCCTCGGGAAGAGTGACCATAATATGGTAGAATTCTTTATTAAGATGGAGCGTGACACAGCTAATTCATAGACTCGGATCCTGAACTTGGGGAAAGGTAACTTTGATGGTATGAGACGTGAATTGGCTAGAATAGACTGGCAAGTGATACTTAAAGGGTTGACGGTGGATAGGCAATGGCAAACATTTAAAGATCACATGGATGAACTTCAACAATTGTACATCCCTGTCTGGAGTAAAAATAAAACGGGGAAGGTGGCTCAACCGTGGCTAACAAAGGAAATTAAGGATAGTGTTAAATCCAAGGAAGAGGCGTTTAACTTGGCCAGAAAAAGCAGCAAACGTGAGGAATGGGAGAATTTTTGTAATACAGCAGAGGAGGACAAAGAGTTTAATTAGGAGGGGGAAAATAGAGTATGAGAGGAAGCTTGCTGGGAACATAAAAACTGACTGCAAAAGCTTCTATAAATATGTGAAGAGAAAAAGATTAGTGAAAACAGACATAGGTCCCTTGCAGTCAGACTCAGGTGAATTTGTAATGGGGAACAAAGAAATGGCGGGCCAGTTAAACAAATTCTGTTTAACTTTGGTTCTGTTTTCATGAAGGAACACACAAATAACCTTCCGGAAATACTCGGGGACTGAGGGTCTAGTGAGAAGGAGGAACTGAAGGATATCCTTATTGGGCGGGAAATTGTGTTAGGGAAATTGGTAGGATTGAAGGCCGATAAATTCCCGGGGCTGGATAGTCTGCATCCCAGAGTACTTAAGTAAGTGGCCATAGAAATAGTGGATGCATTGGTGATCATTTTCCAACAGTCTATCGACTCTGGATCAGTTCCTATGGACTGGAGGGTAGCCAATGTAATACCACTTTTTAAAAAAGGAGGGAGAGAGAAAACGGGTAATTATAGACCGGTTAGCCTGACATCAGCAGTGGGGAAAATGTTGGAATCAATTATTAAAGATGAAATAGCAGCGCATTTGGAGAGCAGTGACAGGATCGGTCCAAGTCAGTATGAATTTATGAAAGGTAAATCATGCTTGACAAATCTTCTACAATTTTTTGAGGATGTAACTAGTAGAATGGACAAGGGAGAACCAGTGGATGTGGTGTATTTGGACTTTCAAATGGCTTTTGACAAGGTCCCACACAAGAGATTAGTGTGCAAAATCAAAGCACATGGTATTGGGGGTAATGTACTGACGTGGATAGAGAACTGGTTGGCAGACAGGAAGCAGAGAGTCGGGATAAACGGGTCCTTTTCAGAATGGCAGGCAGTGACTAGTGGAGTACCGTATGGGTCAGTGCTGGGACCCCAGCTCTTTACAATATACATTAATGATTTGGATGAAGGAATTGAGTGTAATATCTCCAAGTTTGCAGATGACACTAAACTGGGTGGCGGTGTGAGCTGTGAGGAGGATGCTAAAATTCTGCAGGGTGACTTGGACAGGTTAAGTGAGTGGGCAAATGCATGGCAGATGCAGTACAATGTGGATAAATGTGAGGTTACCCAGTTTGGAGGTAAAAATACAAAGAAACATAGAAACATAGAAAATAGGTGCAGGAGTAGGCCATTCGGCCCTTCTAGCCTGCACCGCTATTCAATGAGTTCATGGCTGAATATGCAACTTCAGTACCCCATTCCTGCTTTCTCGCCATACCCCTTGATCCCTCTAGTAGTAAGGACTTCATCTAACTCCTTTTTGAATATATTTAGTGAATTGGCCTCAACAACTTTCTGTGGTAGAGAATTCCACAGGTTCACCACTCTCAGTTTCTCCTCATCTCGGTCCTAAATGGCTTACCCCTTATCCTTAGACTGTGTCCACTGGTTCTGGACTTCCCCAACATTGGGAACATTCTTCCTGCATCTAACCTGTCTAACCCCGTCAGAATTTTAAACGTTTCTATGAGGTCCCCTCTCATTCTTCTGAACTCCAGTGAATACAAGCCCAGTTGATCCAGTCTTTCTTGATAGGTCAGTCCCGCCATCCCGAGAATCAGTCTGGTGAACCTTCGCTGCACTCCCTCAATAGCAAGAATGTCCTTCCTCAGGTTAGGAGACCAAAACTGTACACAATACTCCAGGTGTGGCCTCACCAAGGCCCTGTACAACTGTAGCAACACCTCCCTGCCCCTGTACTCAAATCCCCTCGCTATGAAGGCCAACATGCCATTTGCTTTCTTAACCGCCTGCTATACCTGCATGCCAACCTTCAATGACTGATGTACCATGACACCCAGGTCTCGTTGCACCTCCCCTTTTCCTAATCTGTCACCATTCAGATAATAGTCTGTCTCTCTGTTTTTACCACCAAAGTGGATAACCTCACATTTATCCACATTATACTTCATCTGCCATGCATTTGCCCACTCACCTAACCTATCCAAGTCGCTCTGCAGCCTCTTAGCATCCTCCTCGCAGCTCACACTGCCACCCAACTTAGTGTCATCCGCAAATTTGGAGATACTACATTTAATCCCCTCGTCTAAATCATTAATGTACAGTGTAAACAGCTGGGGCCCCAGCACAGAACCTTGCGGTACCCCACTAGTCACTGCCTGCCATTCTGAAAAGTCCTCATTTACTCCTACTCTTTGCTTCCTGTCTGACAACCAGTTCTCAATCCATGTCAGCTACCCCCAATCCTATGTGCTTTAACTTTGCACATTAATCTCTTGTGTGGGACCTTGTCGAAAGCCTTCTGAAAGTCCAAATATACCACATCAACTGGTCCTTGTCCACTCTACTGGAAACATCCTCAAAAAATTCCAAAAGATTTGTCAAGCATGATTTCCCTTTCACAAATCCATGCTGACTTGGACCTATCATGTCACCTCTTTCCAAATGCACTGCTGTGACATCCTTAATAATTGATTCCATGATTTTACCCACTACCGATGTCAGGCTGACCGGTCTATAATTCCCTGTTTTCTCTCTCCCTCCTTTTTTAAAAAGTGGGGTTACATTGGCTACACTCCACTCCATAGGAACTGATCCAGAGTCAATGGAATGTTGGAAAATGACTGTCACTGCATCCGCTATTTCCAAGGCCACCTCCTTAAGTACTCTGGGATGCTGTCCATCAGGCCCTGGGGATTTATCGGCCTTCAATCCCATCAATTTCCCCAACACAATTTCCCGACTAATAAGGATTTCCCTCAGTTCCTCCTCCTTACTAGACCCTCTGATCCCTTTTATATCCGGAAGGTTGTTTGTGTCCTCCTTAGTGAATACCGAACCAAAGTACTTGTTCAATTGGTCCGCCATTTCTTTGTTCCCCGTTATGACTTCCCCTGATTCTGACTGCAGGGGACCTACGTTTGTCTTTACTAACCTTTTTCTCTTTACATATCTATAGAAACTTTTGCAATCCGTCTTAATGTTCCCTGCAAGCTTCCTCTTGTACTCCATTTTCCCTGCCCTAATCAAATCCTTTGTCCTCCTCTGCTGAGTTCTAAATTTCTCCCAGTCCACGGGTTCGCTGCTATTTCTGGCCAATTTGTATGCCACTTCCTTGGCTTTAATACTATCCCTGATTTCCCTTGATAGCCACGGTTGAGCCACCTTCCCTTTTTTATTTTTACGCCAGACAGGAATGTACAATTGTTGTAGTTCATCCATGCGGTCTCTAAATGTCTGCCATTGCCCATCCACAGTCAACCCCTTAAGTATCATTCGCCAATCTATCTTAGCCAATTCACGCCTCATACCTTCAAAGTTAGCCTTCTTTAAGTTCTGGACCATGGTCTCTGAATTAATTGTTTCATTCTCCATCCTAATGCAGAATTCCACCATATTATGGTCACTCTTCCCCAAGGGGCCTCGCACAACGAGATTGCTAATTAATCCTCTCTCATTACACAACACCCAGTCTAAGATGGCCTCCCCCCTAGTTGGTTCCTCGACATATTGGTCTAGAAAACCATCCCTTATGCACTCCAGGAAATCCTCCTCCACCGTATTGCTTCCAGTTTGGTTAGCCCAATCTATGTGCATATTAAAGTCACCCATTATAACTGCTGTACCTTTATTGCATATTTATTGCAAAGGCAGAATATTATCTGAATGGTGGAAGATTAGGAAAGGGGGAGGTGCAACAAGACCTGGGTGCCAAGGTTCATCAGTCATTATAAGTTGGCATTCAGGTACAGCAGGCAGTGAAGAAGGCAAATGGTATGTTGGCCTTCATAACTAGGGGATTTGAGTATAGGAGCAGGGAGGTCTTACTGCAGTTGTACAGGGCCTTGGTGAGGCCTCACCTGGAATATTGTGTTCAGTTTTGCTCTCCTAATCTGAGGAAGGACATTCTTGCTCTTGAGGGAGTGCAGCGAAGGTTCAGCAGACTGATTCCCGGGATGGCGGGACTGACATATGAGGAGAGACTGGATCAACTGGGCTTGTATACACTGGAGTTTAGAAGGATGAGAGGGGATCTCATAGAAACTTACAAGATTCTGATGGGATTGGACAGGTTAGATGCGGGAAGAATGTTCCCGATGATGGGGAAGTCCAGAACCAGGGGACACAGTTTTAGGATAAGGGGTAGGCCATTTAGGGTTGAGATGAGGAGAAACTTCTTCACTCAGAGAGTTGTTAATCTGTGGAATTCCCTACCACAGAGTGTTGCTGATGCCAGTTCATTGGAGATATTCAAGAGGGAGTTAGATATGGCCCTTACATCTAAAGGGATCAAGGGGTATGGAGAGAAAGCAGGAAAGGGGAGCTGAGGGAATGATCAGCCATGATCTTATTGAATGGTGGTGCAGGCTCAAAGTGCCGAATGGCTTCCTCCTGCACCTATTTTCTATGTTTCTATGTTCCTAATGTATTTACGTGGATAGAGAATAGGTTGGCAGACAGGAAGCAGAGAGTTGGGATAAACGGGTCCTTTTCAGAATGGCAGGCAGTGACTAGTGGGGTGCCGCAGGGTTCCGTGCTGGGACCCCAGGTATTTACAATATACATCAATGATTTAGATGAAGGAATTGAGTGTAATATCTCCAAGTTTGCAGATGAAATTAAGTTTGCTGGCAGTGGTAGCTGTGAGGAGGATGCTAAGAGGCTGCAGGGTGACTTGGACAGGTTAGGTGAGTGGACAAATACATGGCAGATGCAGTATAATGTGGATAACTGTGAGGTTATCCACTTTGGGGGCAAAAACAGAAAGACAGAATATTATCTGCATGGCGACAGATTAGGAAAAGGGGAGGTGCAACGAGACCTGGGTGTAATCGTATATCAGTCATTGAAAGTTGGCATGTATTATCAGCAGGCGGTGAAGAAGGCAAATGGTATGTTGGCCTTCATAGCTAGGGGATTTGAGTATAGGAGCAGGGAGGTCTTACTGCAGTTGTACAGGGCGTTGATGAGGCTTCACCTGGAATATTGTGTTCAATTTTGGTCTCCTAATCTCAGGAAGGACGTTCTTGCAATTGAGGGAGTGCAGCGAAGGTTCACCAGA
Organism: Pristiophorus japonicus; assembly: GCF_044704955.1. NCBI lineage: Eukaryota > Metazoa > Chordata > Chondrichthyes > Pristiophoridae > Pristiophorus > Pristiophorus japonicus. Next base: position 106,349,915 of record NC_091981.1, read on the forward strand.
CTTATTCCAGGGATGGCAGGACTGACACATGAGGAGAGACTGGATCGACTGGGCCTGTATTCACTGGAATTGAGAAGAATGAGAGGGGATCTCTTAGAAATATATAAAACTCTGATGAGATTGTACAGGTTAGAAGCAGGAAAAATGTTCCTGTTAGTGGGGAAGTCCAGAACCAGGGGTCACAGTCTAAGGATAAGGGGTAGGCCATTTAGGACCGAGATAAGGAGAAACGTCTTCACTCAGAGAGTTGTTAACCTGTGGAATTCTCTACCACAGTTCGTCAGATATATTCAAGAGGGAGTTAGTTATGGCCCTTACAGCTAAAGCGATCAAGGGGTATGGAGAGAAAGCAGGAAAGGGGTACTGAGGTGAATGATCAGCCATGATCTTATTGAATGGTGGTGCAGGCTCGAAGGGCCGAATTGCCTATTCCTGCACCTATTTTCTATGTTTCTATGTGTCTACATTTTTCTATCTCAAATTCTCTGTTCAATTCTTATCCCCTCAGCCTACCTCCCTCCCCTCAAACTTCCTCATTCTGGATATTATCCTGCACTCATTGGCTATTCTTTGCAGTTGGGAAACTTGCTGTTCATCTTTTAAAGTGTTCATAGCACTTATATCAAATAAGTACAAATTACTCAGCAAGCATATTATATGCGCTATAAACACTTTAAAAATTGAACAGTATGGGATGGATTTTCCGTTGGCTTCCGCCTCTGTTAGCGCCCCGGAGGGGCAGTAAAGAGTGTCTAAATGCTTACCGCTTGGCGGCCAGCTTTTACCACCCGGCCGGGAAATTATGTTCAGGGTTTCCGGCGGCGCAAACACTTTCCGCTTTGCCCTGTAGTTTCATTCAAATCATGATGTCAGTCGTCGTGCAATGTCCCGCTCGCATCCCGGTTGCAAAATTAGGTGCTAACTCCGCATTTAATGTCAGCCCTAAGTGACACCTGAAAAACCAGACGGTCCCACGGTCGAGCAGGCGCTATTAGCAGAGTGTTTAAATTGAGGGAGGAGAATCCTAAATCGGAGGTCATATTGACTGCCACGTTTGCGCACAGCACCGGCATGAAGCTCAGACTTTACAGCGTCCTTACAACTTCAGTGAAATAATTTAATGGAGGCATTACTAGTTTGCCAGCATCTCCTACACCATTGCTATTCCTAGGCGGTGTCAAGGTAGAAGGCCTATTGGCCATGTTGGCCCATGGATGGAAAGAGGCCGAAGACGTCTGGGCAGGAGGCCTTACCCCCATGGATTTACAGGCAGCAACGCTCATACCTCCAGCTCTCTGAGGAGCAGTGTGTGAGAAAGCTGTGCTTCCAAAATAAATTGCTGACAGAGATATGCCATCTCCTACAGGCAGACCTGCAGCCTCATATCGGCACCAGGACAGCACTGCCCCTCACAATGGTGCTGGCCTTCTTTGCCTCTGGCTCCTTCCAGGCTGCATCAGGGGACACATGCAGCATCTCTAAATACGCTGCACATCGCTGCATTCGCCACGTCACAATGACTCTCTACGCCCGCAGAATGGACTTCATAATGTTCCCCATGAGCAGTGATTGCCAGAATGAGCGGGCATGTGGATTTGGCAGGATTGTGGGCCTCCCGAGGGTTCAAGGAGCCATTGACTGCACACACGTGGCCTTGCGAGCACCATTACACAACGCAGAGGTATTCAGAAACCGTACGGGATATCACTCCCTAAACGTTCAGCCTATGTGCGACCACATGCAGCGCATCCTCGCAGTGAATGCCCTCTATCCATGGAGCACGCATGATGCTGTCATCCTGCGTGAGAGCAGTGTCTCTCGATTGTTTCGGCCACCACGGGAACGGTGTGGCTGGCTGCTCAGGGGCAAAGGATACGGCCTTCATCTGGCTCCTGACCCCTTCTGCAACCCCACCACAGAAGTCGAGCAGCGCTACAATGAGAACCATGCGCAACATCATCGAACAGATAATAGGGATGCTGAAGCAGCCTTTTCGCTCTGGAGGCAGCCTTCAATACTCCCTTCAACAGGTCTTGGAATTAATTGTGGTGTACTGCATGCTATATAACTTGGCCATCATGAGGGGCCAGGCATGGCCAGTGGTGATTGCAGCCCCACCTCAGGCGGAGGAGGACGACGAACAGGAGCCTTGGGAGGTCCCGAATGGCCAGCCACACCAGGAAGAGCAGCATCCATGGGGGAGGCAGTGTGGCTATGGTGTCAGATCAAAAGCCGCACGTCATTGGCTCATAATGGATCGGTTCCCTTGAATGGAGGAAGCTGAGGGATGCAGCTAATACTGCACATAATGGCAGTTAAGTTTACAATGATACACAAAATGCTAATGACAAACGGTCAAAGTAACACTTTACTCAAACAAACAAACACCCCCCCCCCACTCCCAAGTAACCAAACAAAATACAACATCCTGTTGCAACACACTCAACCACAATGAAATGCAGTAATGTAACTAACTATATACAGGCCTGATTAACAATTCTAAGTACATGTCTCCAATGTGGAGCAAGTCCTTAATCAGACTTGGCCTGACCATTAGACCCCTCCCCCACCTACTGCTCCTCCTCAATGAGGCCTCAGTGCCTACAGCAAGGCTGCTTGAAGGCTTCTGTGTGAGTGGGCCAGACAGTACAGACAGCCTACGATGATGCCTTGGACTAGCTCTGGCCTTGGAAGGCCGGCCTGTGGACTCCTCCGCCTCAGCATCGGCAGCAGCAGTCTATGATGTCTTGGGTGTGGACCGCATTAGGTGCAAGGTTGGAGTGGCAGTGGTGGGAACCGGAATGCTGACATTTTGAGAAAGGACAGCACTTTCCATTTCCAGGGGATCACTGCCACTAGCACGGGATGGAGCCTCAGCATCCGGAGCATAATGTGTGACCACAACATGCTGGCCTGCTTCAGCACCGTCAGTTCCCCGTCGGACTGTGGGGAACACAGAGAGGATGGCAGCAGTCAGTGATCGCATGGCATTACTTATTTGTTGCATGGCTGCTACCACGTCATCTATGGCACGCGCCATCCCCTCTGGGACTCCACTATCATTGCTGGAGCCCATCTCCCTCTGGGGACTGGGCAAGGATGGGCTTGTTGGATTCCTGAGAGGCACAGGCAATGCTTGAGGCGGCCTCCACCACACTCAAGACTAGTGCGTCGATGCTCTGCGGGACCCTACCCAATGCACCCCTGAGGTCACAGTGCATTTGTGTGTTCTCCCTGGACATAGCCACCAAGTCCAGGTCCACATCTGTCTGTCCCTGAGTAGGACTACTGGGCTGACTCACCCTCTGGGGAGCTGGCCTCTGAGCTTCCCCTCCCATTCATCATTGTTGTAGGCCACTGGGGCCAGGAACCTCAGAGTCATCAAACCCCTCAAACGTCACGTCATCCCCCCACTCAGGGAGTACACTGTTTGATATGTCCTTACTATAGAGTATAAATGCACACGAGGCCCATACTTGAGAGAAGGTCACTCTGTGACCAGTTACCTTTATTACCAAGACCTCAAGTGATAAAGGTGGGTGGAGTTTCCCCTTTTATACCTGAAAGTCCAGGTTAGGAGTGTCTCCCACAAGTTCACCCACTTGTGGTCAATGTTCTCAAGGTGTACAACTTAGGTCAGCTTATACATGGGTTACAATGATAGTTGAATACATGACATCACCTCCCCCCAAAGTCTTATTAGGATCACAGGTTAAGTCTCTCTGGTGGTTTACACTGCCTTGTAGAGCGCCTGAGTTGGGGCTCCGGTTGTTGGGCGCTGGCCTGAGTGTCTGCTGTATGCGGTGCCTCAGGCCTGTCTGGACTGCCCACAGTGACTGGGCTCTCCTCCACTTGGTTCCGGTGTTCGGTCACCTGTGGTGGAGTAAACGCTACGTCATGTTCTTCCTCTGCTTCTTCTATGGGGTTGCTGAACCTCCTTTTAGTTTGATCCACGTGTTTGCGGCAGATTTGTCCATTGGTAAGTTTAACTACCAAAACCTTATTCCCCTCTTTGGCAATCACAGTGCCTGCAAGCCATTTGGGCCCTGCAGCGTAATTAAGGACAAAAACAGGGTCATTGACATCAATACATCGCACCCTCGCATTCCTGTCATGGTAGTCACATTGTGACTGATGCCTGCTCGTAACAATTTCTTTCATAGTAGGGTGTATAAGGGATAACCTGGTTTTGAGCGTCCTTTTAATTTGCTCTGCAGGTGGAACCCCTGTGAGTGAGTGTGGTCGGGATCTATTGGCTAACAGGAGGCGTGATAAGCGGCTTTGTAGGGAACCCCCTTGGATTCTGAGCATCCCCTGTTTGATTATCTGCACTGCTCATTCCGCCTGGCCGTTTGAGGCCAGCTTGAATGGTGCCGTTCTGACATGGTTGATTCCATTGCCTGTCATGAAGTCCTGGAATTCAGTGCTTGTGAAGCACGGATGCTGACCAAGACATCCGGTAGACCATTGCCCGTAGACTTTCTACCATGGCAGAGGATGTGCTTGAATTGAGAATGTCACACTCGATTCATTTGGATTAGGCGTCTACTACAACCAAAAACATTTTTCCCATGAAAGGACCTGCGCAGTCCACATGGATGCATGACCATGGCTTGGCGGGCCAGGACCAGGGGCTAAGGGGGGCTTCCCTGGCTGCGTCGCCCAGCTGAGCATACGTGTTGCACCTGCGAACACAAAATTCTAGGTCTGCATATACCCCTGGCCACCAAACGTGTGACCTGGCAATTACCTTCATCATGACAATGCCTGGGTGCTCATTGTGAAGTTCTCTGATAAACACCTCTCTGCCCCTCTGGGGCATGACTACTCGGTTTCCCCACAGTAGGCAATTGGCCTGAATCGAGAGTTCATCCTTGCGCCTGTGAAACGGTTTAAATTCCTCAGGGCATGCCTTGAACGTGGTTGTCCAGTCCCCATTCAGGACATATTTCTTAACTAGTGGGTCTTTATTTGTCCAGACTTTAATCTGATGGGCTGTCACAGGTGAGCCTTCACTTTCGAAAGCTTCAACAGCCATGACCATCTCAGCATCATGCTCAGTTGGCCCCTCAGTGGTGGCTAGTGGGAGCCTGCTGAGTGTATCGGCGCAGTTTTCAGTGCCCTGTCTGTGCCGAAATTGTGTAGTCATAGGCGGCTAATGTAAATGCCCACCTCTGTATGCGGGCCGATGCATTCGCATTTATGGCCTTGTTGTTGGCCAAAAGGGACATTAGGGGTTTGTGATCTGTCTCCAGCTCAAATTTCCTGCCAAATAGGTACTGGAGCATTTTTTTTACTGCATATACACATGCTAGCGCTTCCTTTTCTACCATCCCGTAGCCCCCTTCTGCCTGGGACAGACTTCTGGAGGCATAAGCTACCGGCTGTAACTGACCATTGGTATTCACATGCTGCAACACACACCAAACCCCATAGGACGACACATCGCACGTTAGAACAAGTTTCTTACACAGGTCATATAATGTTAACAGTTTGTTGGAGCATAACAAGTTGCGTGCTCTATCAAAAGCCCTTCCCTGGCTGTCCCCCCAGACCCAATCGCGACCTTTGCGTAGGAGCACGTGTAGCGGCTCTAACAGCGTGCTCAATTTGGGAAGAAAGTTACCAAAAGAGTTCAGGAGCCCCAGGAACAAGCGCAGCTCCGTCGTGTTACGGGGTCCGGGTGCTCTCTGGATCGCTTCCGTTTTGGACGCAGTGGGTCTGATCCCGTCTGCTGCTACCCTCCTCCCCAGGAATTCTACCTCTGGAGCTAAGAAGACGCACTTCGCCTTTTTCAGTCGCAGCCCTACCCGGTCCAGTCTGCGTAGCACCTCCTCCAGGTTGTGGAGGTGTTCTTCAGTATCGCGACCCGTGTCATCCTGAAAAACCACCATCCTTGGAATCAACTTGAGAAGGCTTTCCATATTTCGCTGAAAGATCGCGGCGGCCGAACAAATCCCGAACGGACATCTGTTATACTCAAACAACCCCTTGTGATGGTGGTCAGCTTGTTCGACTCACTTGCCAGCTCCTGGGTCATGTAAGCTGAGGTCAGGTCCAATTTTGAAAAAAGTTTGCCACCGGATAGCGTTGCAAAGAGGTCCTCTGCTCTCGGTAGCGGGTACTGGTCTTGGAGTGACACCCGATTGACATATCCTGACCGACCCATCCGCCTTGAGCACCGGCACAATCGGGCTCACCCAGTCACTGAATTCGACTGGTGAGATGATGCCTTTCCTCAGCAGGCAGTCCAATTCGCATTCTATCTTTTCCCGCATCACATACGGCATCGCTCTGGCCTTGTGGTGTACTGGCCTGGCGTCCGGGTTTATGTGAATCACTACCTTGGCCCCCATGAAAGTGCTGATGCCGGGTTGAAATAATGAGTCAAATTTGTGAGCATGATACTCGCTCCACAGAAGAAATTACATTGATATCGCCCCATTTCCAGTTCATGACAGCAAGCCAACTCCTCCCCAGTAGTGCGGGACCATCCCCCGGGACAATCCAGAGTGGCAACCCGTTCTCCGAATCTTTGTAGGTCACGACTACCGTGGCGCTGCCTAGCACCGGAATGATCTCCTTTGTATATGTCCGTAGCTGTGCATCAGTCGGCAATAATTTTGGCCTCCTGGCCTTGGACACCCACAACCTTTCAAACTGTTTGATACTCATCAGGGACTGGCTGGCCCCCGTGTCTAGCTCCATTAATACTGGGATGTCATTGAGGAGCACTTCCATCATTATCGGTGGCATCCTGGTATATGAACTATATATGTGCTCCACATGAACTCGCTGAACTTCAGCTTCCAGCAATTTCCCCCAGTATTAATTTGGCCTCGTAGGGCTTACATCAGGCCCATCCTCCTCGTACATCAACCTGGCTGCAGGCTTCCTGCACATACGCGCCAAGTGACCGCTGACGTTGCAGTTTCTGCAGGTATATTGCTGATACCTGCAGGCTCTGGCTGGGTGTTTGCCTCCACACATTCAGTATGAGCTGGAGGCCCCATTGTTGGAAACAAAAGATCCATTACCAGTCGATCGTCTCTGACTGTCTCTGTAACTGTCTTTAAGTGTACCATTAACAGGTGTTGATTGCCCCATTACTGGCCGCATTGTCCATTGCGATGGCATGAATCGCCGTTCAGCTAGTTGAAATCCCCCTTTGGGTTCGACTGCATGCTGGGATATGTCCGATTGCCCCTGTCTGCCTAGAGAGCTGTGTGCCGCATTAACAATGTTCCCTCCCTGGTCGTTTGCCGCATTTGAGCCAAGATTTTTGTCATACATCATTCTGGTCTCTTCCTCCCCTGAGATAAATGTCTGGGCTATCAGAGCCGCCGCTTCCAAGGCCAAGTCTTTGGTCTCAATCAGTTTCTTGAAAACCCCAGCGGGCCCAATGCCCTCAATAAAAAAGTCTCGCAGCATCTCCGCTCTGCATGCATCTGTGAACTTACATAGGCTCACCAGTCGCCGGAGATCTGCCATGAAGTCAGGAACGCTTTGCCATTCTCGACGCCGGTGTGTGTAAAACCGGTGTCTCGCCATGTGTATGCTGCTCGCCGGTTTAAGGTGTTCCCCGATCAACTTACTGAGCTCTTCAAACGTCTTGCCCGCCGCTTTCTCTGGCGCTAGAAGGTCCTTCATCAGGGAGTGTGTTCTGGATCCACTAACCGTCAGGAGATGAGCCCTGCGTTTGTCGGCCGAATCCTGTCCCAACCATTCCTTAGTGACAAAACTTTGCTGTAATCTCTCAATAAAGTCGTCCCAATCATCACCAACACAGTACCTCTCTTCTGTGCTGCTAGTGGCTATGCTCGCGTGGTTTAAATCCCAGTTCCTCGTCGCCAATGATATGTCCTTACTATACAGTATAAATGCACACGAGGCCCATGCTTGAGAGAAGGTCACTCTGTGACCAATTACTTTTATTATCAAGACCTCAAGTGATGAAGGTGGGTGGAGCTTCCCCTTTTGTACCTGAAAGTACAGATTACGAGTGTCTCCCACAAGTTCACCCCCTTGTGGTTAATGTTCTCAAGGTGTACAACTTAGGTCAGCTTATACATGGGTTACAATGATACTTGAATACATGACACTGTCATCTCATCCCTCATCATCTCCCTCGTCCCCAGATGTCGACTGTTCATGGGAAGGCTGCTTGGCATCTGGCTGGTCATCTGTAAGTACAAAGCAACAGACGTGTGGTTCACAGCAGGGGAGGGGGTAGGTTGATAAGAGGAAAGTGGTATTGCACACCTACATGTAAAGGGGCTAGGCCACTTGATATTAGGGGTCAAGGAGCTCACATCAGTTGCCAAGGCCATTCACGTACCTTCACTACCCATAGCGGGCTCTGCTTCACCACTGGCCACCGCGCGAACTGAGGTGCCCATGAGGGCCGACACTCATTGCTCCACCTCAGTGAGGTTCTGAAGATCAGGCTCTCCACCTCCGGTCCACTGCTGCTCCTGGTGATTATGCACTAACTTGGCCTGCAATAAGAGCAAAAAGAAGGGTTGAGTAAGTGTGCAGTTCCTCTTGTGCTACTTGTGCCTTCCATAGTAGAATAGGTGCTACTGTCTGGAAGTGTAAAGATGTGCATTATAATCTGCATGGCTGCGGACTGAGCATGTGGAAAGACTGAGAGGAGGTGAGAGCTGGGTAGGATTGCGGCTCAGGGTGACATTTGGCCAACGCATATCAAGAGTCGAAGGGTAGTGTGCGGAGGGGTGAGAATGAATAGGGAACAAGATGGTCTGCGCCGCATGAATGTGCAGGGCATGGCTGGTGGACTGAGTCTCCAGCTTTCAGGTGGCTTTAACAACCCACACCATGGCCTGGAACGCATCGAGAAGGGGCAGCTCTGTCAAAAACATTACATTGTGTGAGCCAGTGATCTTGAAACTATGGCAGGGGTGCATTAATGTAACGTGTACTCACATTGATTCACCCTCATGAGGTCGTTAAACTTCTTGCGGCATTGGGTGAGAATTCTAGTTGCCGTGTCTGTCGCTGACACCTCCAGGGCTATATCCCTCCAAATCCTCCCGAAGACCCCTGGCATGGGCCTCCTTCCTCCCATGTGATGTAGTGAAGGCCACTTCCTTTGACTGGTCTGAACTAGGGCCTCAGCAGCTATTGCAGAGAAGCGGCGTGCTCACTGGCATCCCTCCTGCTGCGTCATATCTCCCGCTCTATAGGAAGTGGGCTGGTGGATCTGTGCATGCGCCAATGAAAGTGGCGCACCCTAAATTTTTGCCTAGGCTCGGGAACTGTCGAGCATGTCTGCGCATGCGAAAAGTTTAGAGCTTTTTTATCCCCACAGTTTTCGGTTGGGGTGGCCTGTAACACCTGATTTAGCACCCCCGAGCATTGAAGCTCAGTTTCGGGTGAATTTTCTGGACGGAGGCGCAAACTTTTTCCAGGCGCTATAAGTATCGCCCCGTTGTGACTAACGCCCCAAAATCACCAATACCGAAAATCCAGCCCTATGTTTTCCCAGTGACAAAACACAGCCAGTGAACGCAGGGAGTGGTGGTGATCAGAGGCAGGCAGTGTTATCATTGTAGGTAAGTTGAAGTCTGAGCCAATAAACTGGGAAAAATCAGCTGGAGGGCCTTCAGAACTTGGCGTCGGGGTACATCCCATGGAGAGGTTGGGAGCTCGCTACTGTCCCACTGTTTTTCAGGGCTTTAGGTTGTAGGGGGTGTTCCTCTACTGAAGAGGCAAATTACTGGAGGAGGAGTCTACCAGAGCTTGCAATAGTGTTTGAGGAACCACTCTGTGAATGGATTGGGTAGTAGTAAAAAAAGTGTTGTCTATTCTGAATGTAGAGAGTCAGCAACTCTGTAATTATTTACATGTGGAATCTCACCTTCATGATCTCTGACTTGCTATCAAGAAGGCTTTTCCACAAAGAATTCAGTGTATGAGTTACCACGGGTAATTTTGCTTGTCTCCTAATGACTGGCAAAGCCAGCCTTGAATGCAACCTGCTGCCTTTGGCACAATTGAAGCAAAAAAAAAAGAGAATTTGTTTCTTTTTATCTGGGGGAAGAGGATACAGAAATCTGTTTATAAATTTGATCTAAAATGGAAGTTACATAGAAACAGCTCAGGCCACTTGGAAGTTATGCAAAGAACTGCAAAGGCACCATATAGAGCCAGAAAAATACTCCTAAGTTGGTTCAGAGGGTGTGATGTGATATTGGATCATACAGACCATGAAGGTACCTGGTTTTATCTTTGCTCAGTAGTGAATTAGCTGACCTCAGGTGTAATGGGCTTTTCAATTTGGCCTCAGTGTCCCGGTTCTACGTAACAGAAAATGCTAGGAGTTGGTTTGGCTGCAATTATCCTTCAACAGGGGTGAAAAGCCTGCAGATGTTCACTGTCCAGACTCCCATATCAAGAATGGCCTTTTGGATGAGGTTCCAGAAGACCACATCCCCTCATGGACCCTCTCCCCAAGAAAAGCCAGCACTTGCAGAGAAAGACAAAGAAAATTTGGAGGACAAAATGGTCAAGCAAAAAAAAAAGAAATTTAATGAAGAAAAATACATGACTCTTTTTTAAAAGAAAAAAAATAATAGTTGTAAATATTTTGCTATTAGATTTCTAAGTGCAAATGAAATGTGCAGTGTGTAAGGACTTTAAAAAAAACTTTTTTTTCAGACCTTTTCTCGACAATTTTCTTCCCTTCCTTAGGTGTTGACTTCCTCATTGCGATTAAGTTCCATTTGCAGCGGTCATTCTTTGGGTTTTCACCCAAGTAGCCATTATCCATTTTCTATGTGTGGGCCTTGACAGCAAATTCCAGAAGCATATTTGAATGTTGAAGGATTGTGCCTGTGTCTCTCACCCAATGTCCACCTACATGGCCTTCTAGCAGTGATGGTAGATCGGTGATCAGGAGTGGAAACCCTGGGCAAACATAAGAACATAAGAACATAAGAATTAGGAACAGGAGTAGGCCATCTAGCCCCTCGAGCCTGCTCCGCCATTCAACAAGATCATGGCTGATCTGGCCGTGGACTCAGCTCCACTTACCCGCCCGCTCCCCGTAACCGTTAATTCCCTTATTGGTTAAAAATAAAACCCCAGCACAGGCTGACTGCAGCTAAATGAGATGTCCTTACTGTTGAGATCAGCTAACTCAGCACAGAACAGGGACTGAATATGGAATCTTCCTGATTTATAGTGCTCAGAGATGATGGGTCTGTGCTCTCAAGATAGGCACAGAAGTTTAAGAACCATCCTCTTGTAACAGAGAAATCATTTTTACAGGTTTTGTCCTTATCTTAACCTGATCAAATGCCAATGGACAGATGAGTGCTTTAAGTTTTTTTTTCAATTGCTCTGATGGAAAGAGAACTCACAGGCTATTTTGTTTATGCTCTAAAAAACAGCTTGTAAAAATGATCCCAAACTGTGTTTGAATAAAAACCTAAAAATAAGCCAATATCCATCCACCTGGTACATACCTGGAATGACTCAGCAGTGACCTGGCAGCCAGTCCAGAGCTTTAAACAGAATCTAAAAACAAGTTTTTCAAATAAAAAAAAATACAAATTACAGGATCTGAAAATTGTGCTCTATTTTGTTCTTGTTAGTACTAACATTTGCGCTGCTGATGGCATTAACTGTGGATTAGATCGGCTTTGGCTTTGGTTGTGGTTGAATAACATGCTGCCATTCATAGTCAAGGTTCACATATTTGGAGTGATCACTTGAGAAGGGATTGGTAGATGAATGGTACATGTGTAGAGTCAGATTATCCAACATGCCATATAACTGCACCCCAAGAAGTCTTCAGGACAGTCAGGGAGAAAATTAGTAAGCGGTGAGAAATGAAATCAGGATTAAACAAGCACAGTAGAAAATAAAATATAAGGGAATAGTGTACATGTATAAGAGAGAGAGAGAAAGAAAGAGGTACAGGTTGAATCTCCCTTATCTGGAACCCTTGGGACCTGGCCTGTTCTGGATAAGGGATTTTTCCGGATGAGGGGTGGTCACGTTAAATTGGATGGTACAGATACTGAGCAAAGGGATATTGGGACTGGCTGGCTTGGGGCTGGGAATGCGGCAGAGAGATCGTGGGGGGGGACGGGGACAGGGGGGGTGGTGGATTGCGGGTTAGGCCAGCGATTGCGGGAGTCGGCAGCGAGAAAGGGTTTCAATTTGTTCAATTTGTTCATGTCGGAGTTCTGCGCATGCGCCACCCGGTGGCCGGGAATGGTTTTGGATGAGAAGTGGTTCCGGATAAGAGAGTTCTGGATAAGGGAGTTCTGGATAAGGGAGGTTCAACCTGTACCTGTATTTGGAAATAAATAATGAAATTAAGGGTTCACATTCTTTGATTCGTCATTCAGTTTTATAAATTATGAATTACTGGTCTATGGTACTTGCTCAGTTCCCTCTATTGTATTGGAGAGTTCATGTTATAGGCATTTTGATATGTAGCGTTGATTATACGACAAGTAAAAGGTATGACCTCTCATGGTATCTGTTCTTCAGTTAAATATAATACATTTATTCACTATATATATAACTATTTTCATTTCCGTTTAGAGTATATTAGAAATCCAACACACATTAGGAAGAATTTTGATTCCCTCCACCATGAAACGAGGCAAAATGGGAGTTAAAATGGAAATGGTACACTTACTAGGCAATTCCTGCCCATGGTCACTTTAATTGCTGCTGTTTTTTCAGGCAGCTGAGGTATCTGTCTCACTCAAGTGATAGACTCATACATTTATGCAAATAGGAGTCATTTAGATAGGATGCTAATGCAATTTTGATGGACTACTGAACATCTGCCATGGATGCCCTGCTCAGTAAACAGCAGAGTCGCTATAAACAAAGGGGGAAAAATTGAATATAACCAGTTTTGAGGCGCTAAAATCGCCTGGTCGCTAAGTTTAGCGCCGGGCGATATTTAGCGATACCGATATTGATTTTTAGCGCCCTAAGAGTGGAGTGGAACGCTAAGGGAAACGATCCACATCTCTCTTAGGGCGCTAAGCTGGTAGCGCTACTGAAGTTCTGGTGCTAAAATACCGGTATTCTAGCGCTCAAAGGGGAGGTTAGCTGGAGGACGTGAAAAGCTAAAAGAAATTGCAAAGGAAATTATTTGAACAAAAGGAACACCAAAAAAAGTGAGTTCAATTCAAATAAAGTGAAATCAAATCTCTAAATCTTATCTGATACACTCATTCCTTTCAATAGCACACCGGGACAGCTGTGCACGCCAGCTCTTTCTGGCGAGATTTGTGGCAGGCGATAAGGCAGGCAAAGTCATTGAAGTTGGCTTCCGTGGCGCTACCGAGGCATTGCACACTGGTGCAGCATTCCCTGGTGCTAATAGTGCCACCGCTAAAACATTAATGAAGTTGGCGAGTGGCGCTAGTCTCGCTGCGCCCGGGCGATAACCCTTTAGAGCTCTGGTAGTGCCCCTTGCGAGCACTAACAGGTGGTGCTAATCTAGTAAAGTTTTAGCCCGAAGTGTTAAAGTTTCCTTTATGGGGCAATGAGGAGTAGGCGTGTACCTCTAGAATGTAAAAAGAAAATTTGTCCGCTGCTACCCGGGTTTCCCCCACCCACACGTGAAATCTGCCCTAAACCACAGCCCCCATGTACCTGACTGATGGTCTGGTGGCCTTCAGACCATCCGATGTTTGCAGGCTGAAAACCAACAATCTACTTTTGGACACCCATTTCTGGTGAGCAGCTGGCAGGCAGGATGTAAATGAGGCTGGTAAAATAGACTGAGCCTCCTGTGCAGCTCCTGGATGGGCAACCTGCTGGTATCTCACCCGGGAGATAAAATTCTCCCTATCAGCTCCGGTATTTATGGGGGGATGGGAGTGTGCGGGGGAGGCTGAAAATAGCCAAAGAACCCTGGTAAGGCCAGGGATGCAGGGGTCCTGTCAAACCAAATGGCAGAACCTCGTTAGCATTTTTTTGTTACGATTCCCATCCAGCAGCTGGCCAAATTGACAGCCTGGCTGGCAGCCAGAAGGTAAACCCAGTGGCACGAGACCACATCCAAGGACCCTTTGGGATGGTCCCTGGGAAAGGTGGAGGGAGAGGTCACTGGGCTGGAGGGAGAGAAAGGCCATTGAGGCTGGAGGGGGGAGGTCGGTAATTACGGTGGGGGTGGGGGAGAGATATGCCACGATCAGCAGGCGGGAGGCTTCTTTGAGGGGTTGGGGCAAGCACCTTTGCTTCTCCTGGCCCACAAGGAGTGCTGAGAAATGCACTTACCTTATGGAGCTGGTAGCTCCTGTCTCCCTTTCACTGCCAGGTTTCTGACTACTGGGAAACTTGTGCAGCAGCAGTAAATTTTAAATCGGGCTCCCAATTGCACTGTTCAGTGTGCAGAGTGTTCCCCGTATTTAAGACTTAAATCCCCGACTGATCCTGCTGTTGTGGGGTGGTGGGGGTTGGGCGGTGGGGCAGTTTAATACTGAGGCCATTGTGTTTTTGTTAAGATGTCTTGCGTATTTCACTTGCCATTCTGTTCTGTAAAATTGTTTTCTGATGTCCTTCACCTCTTTGTTCCCTCAGACCTGTCCCAGGGTCTCTGTCTTCATTACTGCATCTCCACAACAGACACAGACAACCCATGCCAGGGTCCATGCCAGGCAACCTCCCCAATTCCACAATGCCAGGATCTTCTGCAGTATTGATGCCTGTAAGTGTTTGTAATTTTTCTGTTCTTAATATTGAGTCATCTTACTATTTAAATGTAAATTCACTCCATTGTAGCATGGCATATAACCATCTTGTTACAAATTTGAATCTGCCATAGATATCTTCTCAGTTTCAGTGGCATCAGTTGCTCCTGTAAGTGGTGTGAGCATTTTAACTTTTATGGGAGTTCATTCTCATTGCCTTATAAAGTAGTACAACCGAGGAGGGTTACAATAGTATCCCCTTATAATCAGAATTGAACCTTCATGCTTTTTGCATTTGTACTTCTTCAATCTCTTTGAAGGTAGACTGAGCAAACATTTGGTGAGACGGGGCTTTGTACAAATCTTTAAGATGCTTTATTCACAGCGATTGAACGGACCGAGTAACAGTTAGTTCAGATTCATTTATTTCAATCAGTACGTGTTGTTGTGTAATAGTAAAAAATAATGAACACGCTATGCTTCGCCACTTCAGTGGGTTGTCTTACTTGACTTAAACAAGATAATTTCTGAATATTCTCTCCTACATTTCAACCTTGTTGCTGCATGAGCAGCTCACCCAAATGAGGCCTGACGATGAAAATGACTCTTGCCTGATGAAAGTGGTTACTTCAAAATTGACCTTGTACCTTTTATTAATTACTGAGGGCTGGATTTTTGGCCTTGCTCATTTTGGGGCGTAATGGTTTCAGGCAGTAAG
Source organism: Pristiophorus japonicus (assembly GCF_044704955.1). NCBI lineage: Eukaryota > Metazoa > Chordata > Chondrichthyes > Pristiophoridae > Pristiophorus > Pristiophorus japonicus. Next base: position 106,365,323 of record NC_091981.1, read on the forward strand.
GTTTGCCCCTGAGAAAAGTTTACGCCTCAGTCAGCAAAATTGGGCAGCTGGGCCCTGAGTGAGGGGTGGAGCGCTAAGGCCAGCTGAGCATGCGAAAATCCCAAGCTAAACAGCTGGCTTCGGAGCGCACCAAGAGAAGCCTGGGAAGAAAAAAAACCTGAAAAAAAACACCAAAAATATTCCCAATAAATAACTCACCCCACTACAACATAAATCGCAAAAAAAAAAAAAAAAAACAATCACACTTACCTGAGGTCGGCATTACTTACCTCATTGCAGCCGCTACAGGTCGGACCGCCCGATTTCCACAGGTGGTCCGAGCACGGCGCTCTACGGAGCGCTATGGAATGGGCGGGAGTCACAAATCAAGCCGGTGTCACAACCAGGGGTTGCACCGATTTGCCTAATGTTCCGCGCCCCACCGAAACCGGCTCCAAAAACCCCGGCGGGGCGCTGGGAGTTGGCCACCCGCCTGGAAGAACTCACCACCACCATTGCCACCCCTCTGGAGTGAAAACAGAGGCGGCAACGAGATGAAAATTCAGCCCGGAATCCCTTAAATTGGATAATTCTTACTGACATTCTGGACGTTTTAAGTGGATTTTCAACAGCAGAAGTTGGCCAAAGATGGATTTGTGAAATGACCCGACTTAACTGTTGAAAAATAATTGAAGAAGGTTTTTTTAAAAAAGATGTTGCTACCTGACTTTTCTTAAAAGCACACGTTTTTAATATGTTGCCCCTGAAATTCCCCGGGGCTTCTTGTGATCGCGTGCTGTAACCTCAGTGGAAGATTGGTGGAGTCCCCGAAGAAATGGCTGAAAATGTCATCCAGCTTAACATACAAACCAGATTAAGTAAATGTGAAATGCAAACAAAATACTTTTTAAAAACAAAAAGAAAAAACTGCAAATGCTAGAAACCTTAAATAGAAACAGAAAGCGTTGGAAATACACAGCAGGTTAGTCAGCATCTGTAAAGAACAAAGACAGGCGTTTTACATTTTGGATGATTATCCTTCATCAGAAATGTTTTTAATACTTCCATGACAGATGGCTTAGTAACTGAAATACTGGAGGGTTGGAGTCTCCAGGGATAATTTTCTGACTTTCTGCTCCCGACAGGGAGCCTCGCTTTCTGATAGCGCATATCTAATTCAGGTGTGAACTATGCATAATTTTCTATTTCCATTTAAATAGAAATTATTGGACAGAAAATTGTGCAAACTGCAAGCCCAAATTTTCAGTATTCACTGCTGATACGTAGACTCCATGCTGGAAAATGACCCAGTCTGAGCTCTAGATTCAATTCCCAATTTGACTGACCTTGGGAATCTCACTTCTGCTTTGTGCAGGCTTTCCATTCATGGTTTTTTCCTCCAATATGCTACAGGATACCTCTACTGTCAAAAATGCCATTGAAGGCAACTGTGATAGTTAAGGACCTGACACGAATTATGTCAGAGGCACCAAAACCCTTCTCAACTGAGAGTTCACTGGGTAACTAATAAAAAGTTAGAATGTTTATGGTAGTGCATTTGCCATCAGATTTGGCATTTCAATCTGATTACTGCAAGGCTGTCCTTGAAACTTTTCTTTAAAATAAGCTTTTACCATATTTGGTCTACAGGCACTTTCCCTCATTGAGAAAGTTCCTGGTTAGATTCCCCCAAATTTGGACTAACTACTCAGGCACAAGATTTATGCACAGTTGTTTTAGAGCCACATTTGCAATCTGAGGACCAATGTACATGCAAATCTTGCATATTTGTTCTGTTTTTATTACATCCTTCATACAGTATAATTGAAGTACTTCAACGATTCGGCACCAAAGAGAGCCAATTTAATTTCAATGGATATAGTTCTATAATATAAAAAGGTCATGAATTGCCCAAGAGAGAAATTGAAAGAGTTTGGCAGTTTGACCTTGTAACAAAAAGGGACCAATAAAACATGTTGAGGGTCAAAGGCTCAGGATGATTCTTTCAGAAAGTTTTAAAAAGTCTGTGGAGTGAAAATCAGTGATAGAAAATTGACAGCTCTTTGATGTCAATGGAAAAGAAAATCAGGCGGGGTGTAAATGGGCTGCTGATTTGTTATCGCCAGTTTTGTGCCACTGTCAAAGACCAATTTTATCCCTTGTGATGTGTATACAAACGAGGAAGGTCTCAGATTCAAACCCCAATCTATACTCAGTTACCTGGTCTCAGCCAGAATTGGTAATAGGGACAATGCAATTGGTTTCAGTGCCCTGGGATTAAGGAGGTATAAAATGGCCATGGTTCTTGATCCTGATCACAATGCAGTGACCCCAACTGCAGTGCGCACGTGTGAATTTTGGGTGAGGAAAAGAATCATAGTTGAACACTCATTCATAAAGAATTGCCACTTGGACTGTGTCTGGCACTGAACTCCAGCAAGAAGTCAATGCCTAAATAAAAAAATTGGAAGAAATAAAAATTAAGGATTGATATGAAAGCTTTTACTTAAAATGGAGTTTTTAAAGCATATTACATTTTTCACTGATTTTACTTTTCCCTATACTTACAGCTAGCTACGTTATTAGAAACTGTAACTATATTCAAGCCACCTCCCACTTTCTTGGCAGGACACCATTTGGATAGCAATTTTCATGGAGCTAGTAATACTGTTTACGTCAACTCAAAGTAATTTTTCTCCAGAATTTTAGGGTGTAGGCAGCATTGTACTCCAGCTTCAAGCAATGTTAAATTTTCCACTTTATGTTTCATTGCTATTAAGATGTGCAAATTTTGCATCAATTAATACATTTATTCAGGTGCATTTCAGAGTTCTTTATGCTACACAAATGGTACTTACTGCTCATCATCATCATCATCGTCATAGGCAGTCCCTCGAAACGAGGATGACTTGCTTCCACGCCAAAAAGGAATGAGTTCACAGATGTTTTAATGAAGGACCTAATATTCCAGGTCCTGAACTACATGTTGAAGGGTGGAAGATGCCTGTGCGTGGATTTTTTAAATGTGTGGTGGCCGTTGCACACCAGCCACCACATGGGCTTGACAGAGCTAGGTCTTGGTCCAATGGCAAAGATTAACCAAGACGACTGGAGACCAACTCTGCTGCATTACTGCTACAGTATTAGTAAATCACACTTCACTAGCTATTAATTTCACAATAGCAGGTAAGTAGAGTAGAAATTGACAGCAGTTCTGTCAATATTTGGACAATGTGGCAGAGAAATGACAAAGCCAGTGGAATATTAGGACATATAGTCAGAAGAGTGGAGTGCAAGTCTATGCTGAGGCTTCATTATGCATTAGGTCTGACCACACTGTTCTTATATGTAACAAAAAAGGAACCACTTCTTACCCTGGAACCTTACTACGGACTGGGGTATTATATTTTTTGAAAATATTAATATCTGTAATCCAATGAGACTAGGCCTAGAAATTCAGAGGGTGAGCACCACCAGTTACCACCAGATATAGGTGAAAAAGTGGCAGCCGCTTTTGCTAAAATCATAGAACTGGTGCAAATCATGATGCCAGTGAGTGTGCAATGCTCACTTGCCACTCAATCTATGAGTTTGGAGTTCGAAGTTCAACTTACCGGCATGCATGATGAGCTGAGCAAGTGTTGCCAAACAGGAAGGAAGCTCCAGCAGCGGTACGTAAAAGGATCACCCCCAACTGCTTGCACCTGACATGTTTCTGCAGTTTGACTGGCTTTGTGCAACTTTCTGCAACGCCAGCAGCTTTATTAACTTCTTTCAAAGTTCTAAGGTAACAGAGTGCTGTTGCAAGTGGAGAACGCCTTCAGTATTATTTAAAGACTTCTGTTCACAACACTTGTTCACAGACATGGGGGTTTATAATGGCAGTCCCCTTCGCACTCGAATACCTTTGGGAGAGGGCGTGGAGGCAGCGAAGAAGACGAGAAGCTTCATGCAGAGGGAGGAGGAAGGAATCCAGAGGGCTCTCAAGAGGAGGCTTTATCCACCTAGGTTCTTTAGAGAGCACGTCTCTTGTATCCATTTAAGAGAGGAGCAGTGTATTAGGCTACACTTCACCAGGGAGGTGGCCACAGAACTCTGCCACCACCTGCAACCAGACCTGCAGCCTGAGAGCAGGGAGAACACACCACTCCCAGTGGCAATCAAGGTCACCGTGGCCCTCAATTTTTTGCCAGTGGATCCTTCCAGTCTGCAGCAGGAGAAATAGCGTATATCTCCTAGTTTGCCATCCATCGTTGAAACCAGGTAGTCACTGAGGCTCTATACACCAGGAGAAGGGACTACTTTGTCTTCTCTCTGAGCAGAGAGAAGCAGGATGAGCATGCATGTGGCTTTTTCAGGATAGTGGGCATCCCCATGCAGGCGCTGTATAACAATCCTGAGATCTTCCATAACTGCAAGGACTACCACTCACTTAATGTGCAGTTGGTGTGCGACCACACCTAGCACTTCCTGATGGTCAATGCCCGCTATACTGGCAGCAGCCATGATGCCTTCATCCTGCAACAGTCCAGTGTGCTAGCAATCTTGCAGCCACCACATGAAACTCAAAGGTGGTTGCTCAGAGACAAGGGCTATCCACTGCACCTGGCTGATGACTCCCCTCTGCAACCCCACTCATGCCCAGAACTTGTACTGAAAGCCGTGCTTGCACCAGGAACATCATCCAGCAGACCGTCAGTCTACTGAAGCAACGGTTCCGCTGCCTTAATCGCTTGGGAGGAGTCCTCCAGTACACACTGGAGTAGGTGCCCCATTTTGTGGTGGTCTGCTGCATGCTTGAAAACTTGGCCATCATGAAGGCTCAGCCCTTGCCAGCAAGGTTTGCAGGACCACCTCAGGAGAAGGACGGGGAAGAGGAGCAGGAAAAGGAAGAGGAAAAGGAGAGAGGGAGGAGGCAGGCAGCCAATCCCCACTGTCTGTGAACGCCTCATCAGACTCCGATTCCAGTGAATGAAACCCTAAATCCTTGTTGCTCACCACATCCTCATCATACCATCCCTCTGTCACGGAATAGCACGTCATCCTCCTGGGTACAAAACTGAAATGAGAGATACCACAAAAGATTCCAAACAAAATTAATAACTTTATCAACAATCAATTCACACATATTTACAGTAAAGATATGAACTAATCACAGTACGCACAGTGCTAGTTTTTTAATTTTCTCCTCGTCTTCATCGTCGTCGTCAAAGGCTGATCTGGTGCTTGTTGTTGATTATCTGAAAGCATAAAGGCACAAGAGTCGGAGAAGAAATTATGGGATGAGGAGGAAGTGAGATGTGAGAAGAAGGATTAGGAATGACCATATGTGAGATGTGGGTGTGAGTGGTGCAGCAGTGGTAAGGTTGTGAGAGTGAAGTGATGCTCTGATTGTAAGTGTGAATGGTGATAGGTAGAGATTGTTAGTAGGTGAGTGCTGGAGGTGTGGTACATGGAGCAGTGTTTTTTTTTATTCATTCCGGGATGTGGGCGTCACTGGCAAGGCCAGCATTTATTGTCCATCCCTAATTGCCCTTGAGAAGGCAGTGGTTAGCCGTCTTCTTGAACCGCTGCAGTTCTTGTGGTGAAGATACTCCCATAGCGCTGTTAGGGAGGGCGTTCCAGGACTTTGACCCAGCGACGATGAAGGAACAGCGATATATTTCCAAGTCAGGATGATGCGTAACTTGGAGGGGAACTTGCAGGCGATGGTGCTCCCATGCGCCTGCTGCCCTTGTCCTTCTAGGTGGTAGAGGTCGTGGGTTTGGGAGGTGTTGTCAAAGAAGCCTTGGTGAGTTGCTGCAGTGCATCTTGTAGATGGTACAGACTGCAGCCACGGTGCGCCTGTGGTAGAGGGAGTGAATGTTTAAGGTGGTGGATGGGATGCCAATCAAGTGGTCTGCTTTGTCCTGGATGGTGTCAAGCTCTTTGAGTGTTGTTGGAGCTGCATTCATCCAGGTAAGTGGAGAGTATTCCATCACTCTCCTGACTTGTGCCTTGTAGATGATGGAAAGGCTTTTGGGAATCAGGAGGTGAGACACGCCGCAGAATACACAGGGGCCGAAATTCAAGGTCCGGATAACTGCCGTTTTGCGTCGGCCATGTGGCAGAATCGAGTGCCCGCCATGTTGCAGTCCATTGGCTGCCACAACCAAATTCAGCTCGGGGATTTTTCGGCCTTTCCCCACTTCTGTCCCGCTGCTGGCGACCGCTGCAAGCGCGTCATCAAAGCGCGCATTGCCGCTATCCCGCACCTCCAGCACACTCCGCCCCAAATTTACCTTAAAGATCATTAATCCACTGCGTGGTGCCCTGACAGCTTTTTCTGTCAGGGCACCTTGTCCTGTGTGTGTGCGGCATGGAAGCGCGGCGGCCCTTCAAAGGGAGGGCGCACTGCCGTGGCCACCATGTTTTTATTTTTGCCGGCTGACTTCCTGATCAGCCGGCCAATTATTGCCCCTGGTTCGACTGGGCCACCAACAGGCAGCCTGGCACCCCCTCTTCACTCCTTTAAGTGAAGGGGAGAGCGTGGTGACGGACACGCATCGTGACGTCATCTCTGCTCCACCGCTGAGTGACAGCGGTGGAGACTTGGTCCCACCCCAACTTCCACCCCTCACCAGGGCTTACTGCTGCACTTTTGTCCCCTTTATGACCGAATGAAAAAAAGTTCTAAGTGCAGAAAATCGATTGGAAGGCCATCTCATCGCACCCAGCGATAAAAACTTTTTAAAAAAGTTGGTGCGCCAGCTTTCTGGCGGGCCTGAATTTCGGCCCCACAATCTCTGACCCGCTCTTGTTGCCACAGTATTTATGTGGCTAGTCCTTAAGTTTCTGATCAATGGTAACGCCCAGGATGTTGATGGTGGGGGGATTCGGTGATGTTAATGCCCTTGAATATCAAGGGAAGGTGTTTAGATTCTCGCTTGTTGGAGATGGTCATTGCCCGGCAGTTGTGTGGTGCAAATGTTACTTGTCACATCAGCCCAAGCCTATATATTGTCCAGGTCTTGCAGCATACAGGCATGGACTCTTCATTTTCTGAGGAGTTGCGAATGGAACTGGACACTGCAATCATCAGCGAACATCCCCATTTCTGAGGCTTGTGGTGCAGCTGGTGGGATATGGCATTTGTTGAAGCCTTCACTCACATGACCAGCCGTGTGAGGTCATTAAGCTTCTTTCGACACTGGATTGGCACCATAGTGCTGGCCATGACATAGGCGGCTACCTCCTGCCAGAGTCTTTGTAAGGTGTGTGGCGAGGGCTTTCTGCCAATGTGTGGGAAGAGGACAGCCTGTCACCTCTCCACAGCCACAACCAGTGCCTCAAGAGATGTGTGGGAAAATCTGCAGTCTCATTCCCTTTGCATGGCTTCGCAGTACCTTCTTCTTGCAGCTACAGTTCTGAGTGGCTTGACAATAAGATGCTGTAGCAGTAATGCACCTCCCCTTTAACTATGACTGTGAATTAGATTGGGCCCGATATTGATCAACCTGTTGAGTGTTAAGCCGATTTAGCACTGAAATCAAGATTATAATTATGTTAATGAGGACTGAACACGAATTTTGCGTGCTGCCTCGGCCATTTTGAGGTGGTACAGCTGAACATGGTTGGGTCTTAACACTGCCTGTTTCATGGCCATAATCAATTTCTAGGCCAGAGTAGTTTTCATAATGGAATTAATGACTAAGACCTTTGGTTACCCTTTACAGTTGAAGGTTGGAGGTGGGTCAATAGTTTTCTTGGACAGAGGGGTCGAAAGTAGATTTTTTGAGGAGATGGTTGATGATGGTGGTTTTGAACGGAGGTAAACAATACTGGAGCAAAGGTAACCATTTATAATGTCAGATAGCATGGGGACCAGGAAAGAAAGTTGTATGGCCAGCACTTTAATTGGCATAGGATAAAAGGAGCAGGAAGTGGGTACCATGGATGAGATGAGCTCAGAGAGGGTTTGGGGGAGATGAGAGAGAAGGTAAAGAGAGATGCAGGTTCAGGCCTAAAGCAGGGAGAAGCTTGGCATGTGGTTTGCCAAGGTGGGCAAGAAGAAGGTGGAAGCAGCAGAGGCAGCTGAATAGGTGGTTTCAATCTTGATGTGAAAGAAGGCAATGGGCTCCTCATGCTTGTTACTGGAGGTTGGAGAGGCAGAGGAGTTTAAGGAGATGGTTGACAGTGAAGAAAAGAAGCCAGGGTTATCTTTACTCTCCAAAATGATCCCAGAGTGGTGGGTAGTTTTGGCAGAGGGGAGTGAGGCCGAATAGTGCCAGATATGATCCAGCCAGCTTTGTCGATAAATGGCTAAACCAGGTGTGCACCAGGTATGCTCAGGTCTGCACCCCATGGTCTTGAGGGAGTGAAGATAGCATCCATACCAGAAGGAACAACCAGGATGGTGTAAGTGGTTTTGCCCTTGGTGGTTTCGAATCATGCCCCTTACAACAGTGAATAGAAATACAGTTATAGCCAGATCTTTCGGTCTCAACCATCACAATGCCTTTATTCAAGTTAAAGCACACACCTACACCCAGTAAAACGCACCCTGGTGGTGTAAAACAAATAAGCACAGTACAGCACACAACCCTGGCCCGTCTGAACAGGCCCCTCATGCGAAGTACCCACAACTAAAACACCCGTGCTCAGATTCAAAAATGCACCACCGAATCTGGCGAACAGAATTGTGCGTACGCTTATGATCTTTGCAGATAACCTCCCCATTAAAACCCTTAAGGCTTGGTTGGGACACACGACACCCCTTCACACTATGCAGTGGTCTTAAAGATGTGTGGGCTGGGATAAATGCTCACCAATTACCCCTCTGGCTTACTCGCTACTTCTCCCGATGAGTTGTATCTTCTGGTTCTATACCAATCTGTGGTATTCAAGTCCAGTCTCAAGGTCAGCTTCCCAGTCGAAATAGTGAGGCTCTCTTTGCTCGTAGATGGTGTTTCTTCTCTCTGGCCTAGACGGAGTGCTCAGTCTTTGTGCGTTGAATGACGCACGCAAGCATAGAAGAGGAGAGAGAGAGAGACAGAGAGATGGCAGCCAAAATCTGCCACTCTTATAGCTGCAAAATGCTTCTTCTCGAGCCAAAAGTTTAACTATCCTTTGCCTGAGGCAGTGCAACTGAAAAGCAAAAAATCATGTCTTCGGCCTGTTCCTTTGTAACTGGGCTGTTTCCTCGATAAGGCTCCAACAGGTCTGGGCAGTCGAATAGCTTCTTTTGTGTCTTGAGCACTGACCAATCTTCTTGATCTCTCACTGATTACATGACAAAAGTGTCTGTCCATCAACCATCTTCCTGCCATTTCAGCCATTGATTCCTGCCCACCTGATGTGTATTCCTGTGGGACATGTTTGGACCTGTCCTACATTAACAGCCAAATTAAAGCAATGTCCAAAAGTTTAAGTCCAAAAGTATATGCTTTTGCTGTCGATGTTTTTGCCAAATTCTTACAATGGGAGAGAATAAATGTTTAGCTGGGAACGATGCATAAAGTGTGGAGGTGAGGGAGTGGTTGAGCAAATGAATGGCTAAAGAAGAGAATGGAGAGCCAGAGGCGAAGCCGTTGAATAATGGTGGTCCTGAAATTCTGCATAGGTTCTCTTGGTTTCTCACTATAACTTCAGTGGGAGACTGGTGGAACCCCCAGGGAAACGCAATTATAGCGGGAGACCAGAAACCAGTGGAATTTCAGAGCCAGTACTTCCAAGTGCCTCAAGATCCCAGCATAGTTTGAACCCAAAACATTGTAGCACAGAGGTGAGATTACCAAATGAGCTCATTTGCACCTTTTATAGGAGCCAGGACTGGATAATACAGTACATTTCCCCATTGAGCCAGCAGGATATCTCACCTCACTATAGACACATTCCGAAAAGGGAATTTCCACTCAATGCCATTTCCCGATTACATTCGTGTGAAAATTTCTCTATGTGCAAAGTATGCTGTGGCATTAAAACTGAATGTCTAGAGCTTCTGATTTACATTTATTTTTGGAAGATTTCAGTGCATGTTTTGTTAAAAAAAAAACTACTGGCAGTATTAGCACTAAAGCGGGGGGATACTCGTGAATTTTTTGGCTGAAATACCACATTTGCACCAAGATTTGTGCTGGCATCATGGGGGCCAAGTTTCGGCCTTAGTTGCTCCTGTTTTTTTGGAGCAACTGATTTAGAATGGAGTATCTTAGAACTTGCAATTCTCGGCATTTAGTTTGCTCCAGTTCTAGTCAGTTAGAACAGTTTCACTTTGGAACAGAATATTTTTTTCAAAAGGGGGCGTGTCTGGCCACTTACGCCTGTTTTCAAAATTTAGGCAGTGAAAACTTACTCCAAACTAACTTAGAATGGAGTAAGTGTAGATTTTTGTACGCTCAGAAAAACCTTGCCTACACTTTACAAATCAGGCATAGGTTACAAATTAGGCGTAGGGAACGAGGAGGGGGGTGGGTGGGAGGAGGGTGGAAGGGAAGTAATTAAATTTGAAAATCATTCAGCAGTCATACTTATACAAATAAAGATCGAACCTGAACAAAAATTTATAAACAAAGCAAAGATTAAATATTCCATTTTCCAACCTGTGTGAAGCAGCAGCAGCCTTCGAGCTGCGGTGCTTCAGGCAGGCCTTCCTTCCATCAGTGGCTGGACGGCAGCCGAAGAAACAACAAGCAGCCTTCGAGCTGCGAAGGGGGCTGAGGCCATTTGGCCACGCAATAGGGGCGGCGTCAGTGGCTGGCCAGCAGCCGAAGATACAGCAAGCAGCCTTCGAGCTGTGAGGGGGACTGAGGCCATTTGGCCACGGGATAAGGGCATCGTCAGTGACTGGACGGCAGGCAAAGACACAGCAATCAAGCAGCCTTCGAGCTGTGAGGGGGACTGAGGCCATTTGGCCAGGGACAGGGAGAGACAGCCACATAGACACTTATAAACTTATATTTGCAGAATGGGTGCTGCATTGTCAACACCACGGATTATGCAATGGTTCACCATCAATTCACTGCATAGGAGAGAATTGATTAGAGCTCACCGCACCAGGAACTTCATAGCCCGTAGGTTGATGGGCAGGAGAACTTACCCACATCGACAATATCGAGCCATGCGCTGGTACCTGGACATGAGCGAGGTTGATTGTGTCAAAAGGCTGCGTTTCCGCAGAGAAGTTGTCGCTGAGATCTGTGATATGCTGAGAGCAGATTTGCAGCCCAGAAGCAGAACGCCAACTGCCCTGTCTGTTGCAGTGAAGGTAACAGCTGCACTTTCTTTCTATGCCTCAGGATCATTTCAGGCTACAACTGGAGATGTGTGTGCCATCTCTCAACGTGCAATACATGGCTGCATTTACCAGGTCACGGCTGCACTGTATGCGCGAAGGAATGACTTCATCAATTTCCCAATGACCGCACAAGCGATCCATGAGAGGGATGTGGGCTTCTTTAGGATTGCCAGCTTCCCAAAGGTACAGGGCTGCATTGATTGTACCCACATAGCCTTGCGAGCACCCGTGGAGGATTCTGAGCAGTACCGAAATAGGAAAGGTTTCCACTCTATCAATGTGCAGTTCGTGTGTGACGACAAGCAGCGCATCATGTCAGTCGATGCGAGATACCCTGGCAGCACCCACGATGCGTTCATCCTACGCGACAGCGTTATATCTGACATGTTTGAGCAGCAGCCAGAAGGGCAGAGCTGGCTACTGGGAGACAAAGGGTACGGCCTGATCACCTGGCTAATGACGCCCCTACGCGTGACACGGACAGAAGCTGACCATCAATACAACATGGTGCACATTGCGACTCGCAGCATCATTGAGAGGACCATTGGCATATTGAAACAGCGATTCCGATGCCTGGGCCATTCTGGAGGACAGTTGCTATACTCTCCTCAGATTGTCGGTCACTTCACTGTTGTGTGCTGCATGCTTCATAACTTAGCCATCATGAGGCAGCAGGACCTGGTAGTGGAACCAGAAGACCTATGTGAGGGTCCAGTGCATGATGATAATATTACGGAACAGCAGGATGAGGATGATGATGACGATCAGGAAAGCATGCAAGTGCCTGATACCGGAGCACGAGGTCAGAGGAGGGCCGTCCATCGTGCCCCTTTAACGATTGCTCGAGCCTTGCGCCAGCAGCTCATCCGTGAACGCTTCAACTACTGATGCCTGAGGGCTCTGCGACCATTGTTGCCCATGGATTTGTTTATTCTTTGCAGTTGTTCCTACGTTGTGTTGTGTTAATGGAACATGAAACAGTTTTAATGAAAAAATATTTTATTGAAAAGTTAACGTCACTGTAATAAAATATTTGTTGTATCAAATTATACTTTTTAATATGACTCTTGAAGATCACTTAAAAACTTCAAGATCACTTTTGAGATGTAAAATTAAATAAGTTACAGAATGTGAGAGGATTTACACTGTAAGATCACTTGAAAACCCTGAGATCACTTATAAGTTGTAAAGTTACAAAACTTACAAAACAGTTTCAATGTGAAAAATCTTACACTCTGAAGAGCACTTAAACTTCAGGATCACTTTTTAGGTGCAAAATTAAATAAGATACAAAATGTGAGAGCATTTACACTATAAGATCACTTAAAAACCATAAGATCACTTATAAGTTGTAAAGTTACAAAACTTACAAAACAATTTCAATTTGAAAAACGCAACTACAGCTACATCAAGAACAAGAACAAAAGCAGCAAAGAAAGGCTGCAACCATCTCTCATCCACATCTCAATGAATGTTCACGTCTTCATGGGGGTGTCATTTGATTGGCCGGGCTGTGTGCCCTTTTTGCAGCAGCTACCTCAACCAGGCCCTCCCTGACCACCTGTGTACCAACAATTGCATGCACTCCCTGACGGCCTGTGCCGTCGATTGCACTCCCTCGGACATTCCCTCCCGAAGTTCCCGTGTCATTACTGCTATTTCTCCCGTCAGGACCGTCAACTCTTCACCTACTGCACTGACGCTACCGATGAGTGATCGGGTAAGCTCATTGGTCTCCATACCCAATGCCACAACCTGAGCCGCATCTGTTGCACACTGCATCTCAGGAGAGCGTGTCCTCAATCTCCTTCTCCTCTGCCTGGGTCTGCCTCTTGGCACCACTATACTGGGAGACGCAGGCACGGACGGTGGGACGCTCGGTGTTGCAAGCGGCACCACTACACAGGGAGGTGCGGGCTGGGACTGTGGGACGCTCTGTGTTCCAGACGGCAGAACTAGAGGGAGAGGTTCGGGCTGGAACGGTGGGACACTCTGTGTTGCAGATGGCAGTACTAGAGAGAGAGGCTCGGGCTGGGATGGTGGGACGCTCGGTGTTCCAGACGACAGCACTTGAGTGCGAGCCGTGGGCTGGGATGGTGGGTGAATGGGTGTAAACTGCTCCATGATATCAGCAGCAACACTGGGACCCGCAACGTCGGAATCAAAACCATAGTAGGTGGAAGCAGAACCTATGCGAGTGGGAGGTGCAGGCTCGGACGGTAGTGCACTGACTGTAGAATGCTGCATTATACCAGCAGCACCACTGGGACCCGCAACATCGGAAGCGAAAGCGTGGAAGGTGGAACCAAAACCTATGCTAGGGGTTGAAACTCTGATGCCCCTTGATGGGGGCTCATAAACATTAATTTGGAAGCTCTCCCCTGCAGACATTTCAGTCATCGCTGCCATCATCCAGTCTGGTTCGTCCGCATCTGGTTGTACTGGTTCTTGTTCTGTACCCTCAGGATCCTCAGGGTTGGCAGCAGCAGCAGCATCATCATCATCATCATCAACATCAGAACAGTCAAATGTTTAACAGCAAGGGAGGGGGCCGGATGGGTGGCATGAGTACTCTCACACATAGCAGGCCAGGCAGCTGGTTGATTTAAAGGGCCATGATGCATTTTCAGGACTTATCCTCTAACTCGCGTGCAGGCCCAGCTTGTGCTGTACTGATTACTTTTCTCCATGTACGACTCATCATAGCAGCTACCCTTTGTTCCAAGGGTGTCAGTGGATGCAGATTGGGCATGCCTCCTCCTGTCCGAGTTGCCTCCCTTTTGTTGTGGGCCAATTTTTTCTGCAAAGAGTAAAATATAACTTTTTACAGAGTGTGTCAGTCTGCAAGGTGGGACATACAGATAGCCAAGTTACAATCACGATTACATTAAAAATGGAAAATATTACTTACACTAACTACTTGACCAAGGTCGTGCCATTTCTTTTTACACTGGCTTCCAGATCTCATGGTATGCACCACTGCGCAGTAATCTTCTGCAACTTGGTTCCGGCGTTTCTTCATTTCTTTTGGTGGCACTTTTATGCGACCTCTGTTGCTGGTATCTAGCTCCTGCCATCTCTGCTCAATTACATTGACTAATATCTCTACTTCCTCATGTGAGAAATTCTTTGTTCTTGGTGGACGTTGATCCATTGCAAAGTTGAATTGGCATTCTTATTTCTCAAAACACACAGTCCTTAATTTGCATGCACCATTGCAGCACCTGTTCTGCAAGTTTAGCAGTGAAAAGCTGCACTCACTGATTTCAGCAGGCGATTTATTCAACAGTGCTGCTAAAAGCACTCCTTCACACATAAAAATATCACTAAAATTAAATCACAAGCCTTTCCAGGGGTCCACAAGACAAATCTTCACTTTTCCTCTAGTCCCTTTAAAAATGGCCGAGTGCCAATGTTTATTTCCCACTGCGCGTGCGCACACGCTCCAACGCGCTCGCGCAGGGTTGCCGGCACGACGTTACCTTATTTAAATTAGGCCCGCCCCCCCACTGCTTCGAGAATCGGTGCGAGAGTCTGGCTCCGCCCCCCGCTGTTCTGCGCGCGCCGCGCCAAGTTGCTTAAGACCTCTGAGGAGCCGGAGAATATCGGAGTTTTTTTTCTGCGCACTTTTGAGCGCGAAAAACGGGCGTCTAGCTTGGGGCTGCACCGTTCTAGGCGCGGCCCGAAACTTGGGCCCATGGAAGGGGAATTTCCGGGTCAAGAGCTTTAATTTGATGTTTCAATAATTTCACCTCCTTGAGCTTTTTCAACGCAAATGAAAAAAAATCTTTCATTGTCCTCGTCTCTCTCTCACCACAAGCTCCTGCATAAATTCATTACACTGATGTAAATTGAGTCTTGCTTAGTGTGTAAGTAATACAGACAGGATCTAGTGATCAGTGAATCAGCCTTGGACGAAGCGTGTAGATACTGGCAGTCTAAACTGGTTTTGGATCTGCTATCAAATGTGAATTTTACACGGTGAGCTCTATCTGCATTGATATGGTTTACATTGTTGCCCATGATGACACAGAACCACTGCAATTCCTGCTTATAAACAATCACCAAACAAACACACCATAAAAATTAAGAGTCGTGATATTTCTTGTGGGGCCTATCGGCCTAATGCACGTTCTAGAAATAAACCCTGTAGGGATAATACTCAATTATGTCTGAAGCCACGTGAGGAAAATAACTAATTTGTAAAGTGGCTCACTTTTATCTGTATTTCCTGTGGTAAACCTTTGTCTAGTTACAGATGGAGAATATTGCAACATCCCTTTTTGTAGCAATAGATCCAGAATAAGCTCATTGCACAACGCCCTGCGATAACTGCAAAACTTCACCTCCTGCAGAAACATTTGTGACGTGGTCTGCTAAATGTATTTCCCAAAAAGCTACATTTTAACATTAAAAAAACTGGTTTCCTAGAAAGGTACGTAGACTGGCAGCTTGCCAGTTTCTCGTGATTATTCTGTAACTGAGGATAACCAGAGATGCAATTATTCCATCCTAACTCTTAAAGCAATCATTTTACAGGAATTATATAATTAATTGAAAAAAAATGCTGCCTATGCCACATAACATTGGAGATTTTCTGACTGGCAGATCACTACTGATGGCAGCATTTGGACCAGCAGGGATAAGTAGATTTGGTAGCTAATGCTTGTACCTGGCTGAAAATGGAGTATTTCCGAAGGGCTGTATTTCTATGTATTTCACTTCTACTATTTTTGAAAAGGAGCTTCATTAATTATGCGTTTCAGGTGTAAATTATGGGCTTAGAAATTTGATGATGCTGTGTCTGTTATACAGGCGAAAAACGCGTGCAAAAGCATCCAATATGGTAAGCGAGCACATTCTGAGGCAGAAATGTGACCCCCGCCATATTGGCATAGGCATCAAAAGAGACATCCAGGATCCATGCCTGTAACAGGCATTAGACCCTTTACATATGCAAATAAGGAGTCCAACACATGTTTAAATTATATATTTAAAGTAATTTGTAGGAGGTTTAAAGGGGATTTGAGGAGAAATGTTGTCACCCAGTGGGTGGCGGGGGTCTGGAACTCACTACCTGAAAGAGTGGTAGAGGCAGAAACCATCACCGTGTTTAAAAAGTACTTAGATATGCACTTGTAGTGCTGCAACCTACAAGGCTACGGACCAAAAGTTGGAAAGTGGGATTAGGCTGGATAGCTCTTTGTTGGCTGGCACAGACACAATGGCCGAATGGCCTCTTTCTGTGCTGTACATTTCTATGATTCTATGATTTGTTTTCCAATTGCTAACTCCCCTCTCTGGTTGTCATCCCCCTTCCCGATTGCATACTCCCTCTCCCGGTCACCCCTTCCCTACCAATTGCCCTCTTCCCTCCTGATTGCTGACCCCTTCCTCTCTCACGAACACTGACCCCTCTCTCCCAGTCACTTAACTTCATCTTTTGCGACCTACCTGTGGGTTACTGCTGGTAACCCAGCGGCCAATATGCAAAAGTCTTCACTGGCAAGCTTCCTGGAGACTACCAGTGTGCGTCTGCAGCTCTGATGCAAATGAGGTCCAAGGCCTAATATCAGATGGGTCTTGGGCTTAGCTGTTCCAGTCGAGGGATCGCTTCCTGCTCCCAATTTGCAAAGTAGTGAACCAATTGCTAGGCCACGGTTTTAGCAGACTGATAATATTTCCACTGCGTGATGAAGGTTCCGCTGCAACTGCTGCCGTTGATAAGCTGAGGTAAAGGCCAAGAGGACATGTTCTTGGGCCTCCTCTGTCTCGGCAATAAAACAGGAGCAGAATACCTAGATTTCCTGTGCTGGTGCAATTTAAATGGCCATGGAGCAGCACTGGTGCAGGATCCGCCCCTGTAATGTGACGTAATGTGTAATGCATGCTGTATGGGTATGCATATTTAGCAATACAATAGCTGTAACATTATGTGAGAGCTTGTCATGAGCCAGCAGTAAATACGCAACTGGTTGCCTGGCAAAACTTTGTAACGTAGGCATGGGTCAGCAGCTTGTTTAAGCGTGCCATTTTATTCCACATCTGCTTCCAATGTACATAGTACTGAGCATGGCCGACATCTCCTGTCAGGGAAGCTGCAGTGCTGTCTCTAGGAGAGAGCTCTCTGAAATGCTAACAGCACCCATCTCAACATAGATAAGTGTAAGGCATTACATTTTGGTAGGGAAAATAAGGAGGTCACATATGACTTGTAAAATAAGAATCTAAAATGGGTAGAGGAACAATAGGATCTGGGAGTACAAATACACAAATCACTAAAAGTAGCGATGCAGATTAAAAAGGCCATAAAAAAGCAAGCCAAGCACTAGGGTTTATTTCTAGAGGGATAGAATTGAAAAATAGAGAAGTTATACAAAGTTTGTATCGAATCTTGCTTAGACCACACTTGGAATACTGTGTACAGTTCTGGTCGCCATATTATAAAAAGGATATAAAGGCATTGGAGAGTGTGCAAAAAAGATTTACAATTATGATACCAGAACTGTGAGGTTATATGTATCAGGAAAGCATGAACAGGCTGGGACTCTTTCCTCTTGAAAAGAGAAGGTGACCTAATAGAGGTCTTTAAAATTATGAAAGATTTTGATAGAGTAGACAGAGTGGGCGAGAAATTGGACTCAGTCGTGCCTGTTCATTGGGCACTACGAGTGCTGTTTGGGATCCAAAATAGCATTTGTGGCAGGCGCGCACATTTCTGACATGAAGCACGCTGGATGCCATTTTGGTAAAGGCATTAACGCTCACAGTTAACGTCTTCCAGAAGTACGCAGAGCAGGTGGATCATGACGTCAATCAGTGTGTAATGCTGATTTGACACTAGCCCTGCCATTTTGGAGCTGTACACTCCAGCCGACACCCTCGTTTAAGCTCGCACAGCTGAACTCGCATTAACAGCTGGAAGGACCCCCCACCAGCGCTATTTAAAGGGATCATCAACTACTTACAGGTTAGTTGCTGGTTGATTTCTTCTGGCGGCCGATACAATCTACACATTTTGGGTACTTTCCATAGTTGTTCAAGTTTCACATATCTACAGGAAGTGGTGTGGCAGGTGCCGAAGTACTTTTTTCTGACTTCAAGGCTTCTGCACAAACCAATTGCACAGACATGGGTGAACTAGTAGGCCTTCCTCTTGGAATAAAGCATGACTGGGAGAATGAGCAGAGGCCACATAGAGCAGGATAAGCTGCTAGAAGAGGAAGGAGAGTGAAAAGGGCTTTCAGCAGGAGGCCATATCTGGCTAGAGTGTTCAGAGAGCAATTCTCCTACCTGAACTTCAGCGACAACCAATGTTGACAATGTCTGCACTTCACTAAGGAGGTTGTCACCGAAATCTGCAAATTGCTGCAGTCACAACTTCAACCTCAAAGCAGGGCAAGGACCGCATTGCCAGTGGCTGTGAAGGTGACCCTGGCTATGAATTTCTATGTGTCTGGCTCCTTCCAGGGTGTTGCTGGAGTTATTAGCAATATCTCGCAGTTTGCAGTGCACTGCTGCATAAGGGAGGTCATTGAGGCTATCTATTCAAAGAGAGACAACTTCATTTAATTTCCTCTTGTCAGAGACAAGCAAACGGAGTGAGCACAAGGATTTTCAAGATTTGCACATTTCCCCATGATGCAGGGTGCCATTAACTGCTCGCACATTGCTTTGTCGGCGTCACTTGTCAACTCTGACATGTACCATAACTGAAAGGGATTCCTCTACCTAATCATAGAGCTGGTGTGTGACCATAGGCAGCGCATCATGCAGGTCAATGCCCAGTATCCTGGCAGCAGTCATGATGTATTCATTCTGCGGCAGTCCGCTGTGCCAGCTGTATTTCAGCCTCCACAGCAAATCAAAGAGTGGCTACTGGGCGAGAAGGTCTATCCACGGACAACATGGCTCTGGTTCGCAAACCGCACACACGTGCACAGCATGCATACAATGAGAACCATGCCACCACAAGAAATCTGATAGAGCCCACCATTGGCATGCTGAAGCAATGATTCTGCTGCCTGGCCCACTCTGGAAGAACCCTGCAGTACTCGGCTGAGCGGGTCTCAAGATTTGTGGTGCTATGCTGCATGCTGCGCAACCTTGCCATCATGAGGGGACAGCCCTCGCCACCACCTATCAGGTGAGAAGCTGAAGAGCAGGAGCACAAAGAAGAGGAGGAGGAGGAGGAAGAGGAGGAAAAGGAAGGAAGGTGGCAATGTAGACAGCCCCTTTCTGCCTGGACTGTACATGACAAATGAATTCAGATGCAATATCAGTAACCTCAACCCCAACTCCCCATTCACCAACAGTCCCACACCTTACCTTCTCTCTGTAACTGACCATCACATTGTCCTCTTGGCCACAATTAAAAAATAAAAGCCAACACAATATTAACAATGCGAACCAAATTTATAAATCAATTCATGCCATATTTTATACAAAGTTAAACTAATCACCCTTGTGCATTCCTTTAGTGCCTGTCTTCTGTGTGCCTTTGCCTGTCCTCGTGCTCTTACACAGTGCTACTGCAGTGGCTGCAGCATGGCTGGAAGAAGGCTGCTGACGTTCAGTGGAGCAGACTGCAGATGGCCTTAGAGGACAACCTCAAGCAGCTCTGGGCCTAGAAGATCCAGCTTCAGACTACACCATCTCGGCATGGACGGCAGCATTCTGGGCTGGCTGACAGGCAGCAGCAAGGGTGGATTTGCAGGAGTGTGAGCACAAATGCTGTCAACTTGAGAGAGGACAACATGCTCTTGCTCTATGGAGCCACTGCTGCTCCCCGCAGCAGCACCAGCACCTCAGCAATCCGAGTAAGCTGTTAGAGGACAGATTGCCATGACCAACCCTGCAAACCCCTTTGAACACTGATATCCAGAGCCATGATAGCAGCAGTCTGAGCTTCTTTTGGTGAAAGCTGCTTGTGCTGCAATGGAAGCTGAGACATCGGCCATCAGACGCTGCATCATGGTTGGGTTCACAAGTGTGTTGATGGAGTTGGCCACAAGTTCCATGTTGTAATGGATGGGCTCCAGGCTATGCGCAAATCCCTGTGCCAGGTTGCTGTCAGACTCCTCCATACTCCTTGACATTGAATGCAGGCTTTCTGGTACGCTTCCAAATGTACCAATCATTTTGTTGTGCATAGCCATCAGCCTTCTTCTGTAGCCTGGCCCACCAATGTCCACATCTGAGTCCTCTGCAGCAGAACTCGTGTGCGACCTCGCCCTCCAGTGAGCTGGCATCTGTGATATCTGCAATATCCTTGACCCCTGCCCTGGCTGCAGGGCACTTGTGCCCGGTGTCTCACCACGTGCAGATCCTGCCTCAATGATGTGCGCAGTGTCAGAATCCGAGCTGGTGGCTGCGAGTGTTAAATCTGCTACATATTTTTTGGTTGGCACTTGTTTTTGGCAGCCAATTTTTTGCCCCTTACATCCTTTAAAAAGGATTATCCAAATATGTATGTGACCACTTCGCTTGAGGTGGCTGCTTCCTTTAAATTCACCCACAATGCCTTTTTGTAAGTTGTAAATTGCACTTACACTAAACTTCATGCTCTATCTGCACCTCCAAAACAATAAGGAACACTGAGTCGATAGAAGTCAATTCCAATAATGTTTTAACTGAATGTTCCGTAGATAGTTGGCCTCCAATGGAGCCTCTCTAGGCTTCTTTCTCTGATAAGTCAAAGCACGCAACTAAAATCCTTTAGATTCTCGTCTAGATTTAAGGGCTGATTTTAATTTGGCCCACTTGATGGAAACGGGGTGGTAGAAGAGTTAAAATAGCTATAGTGAACTTCCCGCTCTACTGCTAAATTGACCACGATCTTCCACTTGGTGACCCAGAAACTTGCCTGAATCAGGCAGTACTTTGATTACTGTATGCAAATCGGAGTCTTATGTTGCAATTTTGAGGGACAACTTAGCAGAGCATGCACTGTGCATACTCTGCCCAGTTGTACTAAGCGGTGAAGAGGATGAATCACCAAAAAGGTAATGAAAATTATTTTTGTGAGGCCTAGAGAAACAGGAGTGCTCCTCCAAGCTGCACAAGAATAATGTGGGCTGCTTATGCCTTGGGCTCTCTCCCCACCACCAGCCTGCCTTCCTTCCGGCCAGGTCAGCCTCTAGGCTGCTCAATATTGCATCAGTCAGAGTCAACGAGCTGTGGCAAGACACCTGTTAGGGGCATGCAGCTTGCTGCCACCAGGCAATCAGGTTCAGCTTTCGAAACAGACCACGAGTCCCTGAGGTCCCCATCATCACAGAAGCCAGTCTTCAGCCAATACGATTTACTCCAGGCAATATCAAGAAGCAGCTAAGCGCACGGGATACAGCAAAGGCTATGGGCTTTTAACAGCTGTCGTGCTGAAGACTTAAGCGCCAGAACTAGCCGCTCCTCAAGCCAATCTGTTCCAGTACAGCTACAACACTGGCATCTAACCGACAATGTGGAAAACTGCTCAGGTATGTCTTGTTCATAAAAAGCAGGTCAAATCCAATCCGCCCAATTACCAACCCATCAGTCTACCCTCAATCATCAGCAAAGTGATGGAAGGTGTTGTCGGCAATGCTATCAAGTGGCACTTACTCACTAATAACCTGCTCACAGATGCTCAGTTTAGGTTCTGTCAGGGCAACTCGGCTCCAGAGCTCATTACAGCCTTGGTTCAAACATGGACAAAAGAACGGAATTCCAGAGATGAGGTGAGAGTGACTGCCCTTGACTTCAAGGCAGCATTTGACATAGTGTGGCATCAAAGAGCCCTTGTAAAATTAAAGTCAATGGGAATCAGGGGTAAAACTCTCCACTAGCTGGAGTCATACCTAGTCCCAGGACATCACTGCAGGAGTTCCTCAGGGCCGTGTCCTAGGCCCAACCATCTTCAGTTCTTCATCAATGACCTTCCCTCCATCATAAAGTCAGAAATGGGGATGTTCGCTGATCATTGCAGTGTTCAGTTCCATTCGCAACTCCACAGCTAATGAAACAGTCCATGTCTGCATGCATCAAGACCTAGACAATATTCAGGCTTGGGTTGATAAGTGTCAAGCAACATATCACCTCCAAGTACCCCGCCAAGTCACACACCATGCTGATTTGGAAATATATCAGCGTTCCTTCATCGTCGCTTGGTCAAAATCCTGGAACTCCCTCCCTAATAACACTATGGGAGTATCTTCATCAGATGGACTGCAGTGGTTCAAGAAGACAGCTCACCAGCACCTTCTCAAGGGAAATTAGGGATAGACAATAAATGCTGGCTTTGCCAGCGATGGATGCTTTGCTGATCGGCTGCCCAATAGTTAAAACCCACTGTATTGCCTTGTAACAACAATCAGAATATTAATCATTTCTATTACTCAAGCAGATAAAATATTCCTGTTTTTGGTCACCCTCGTGCTCCCTCCACTTCTCGGTTCCGCTTATTTTTGCCTCTGTGAAGTGGATTGGGATATTTTGTTGCATTAAAGTACAATTTAAGTAGCTTGGTCAGGACCTAAAACATTGGCCCGAATTTTGCCAGGCCAATGACAGCATACGCACAGTGTACGCCGTCGTAAGCCTTGTAAAAGTCCCCACGGAACTTGCTATTTAAGAACATAAGAACATAAGAAATAGGAACAGGAATAGACTATACGGCCCAACGAGCCTGCTCTGCCATTCAATAAAATCATGGCTGATCTGATCATGGACTCAGCTCCACTTTTCCGCCCGCTCCCCATAACCCCTTATCGCCTTATCATTTAAGAAACTGTCTATTTCTGTCTTAAATTTATTCAATGTCCCACAGCTCTCTGAGGCAGATTTACAACCCTCTGAGAAAAGAAAGTTCTCCTCATCTCTGTTTTAAATGAGCGGCCCCTTATTCTAAGATCATGCTCTCTAGTTCCAGTCTCCCCCATCAGTGGAAACATCCTCTCTGCATTCACCTTGTCAAGCCCCCTCATAATCTTATACGTTTCAATAAGATCACCTCTCATTCTTCTGAATTTTGAGTAGAGGCCCAACCTGCTCAACCTTTCCTCCTAAGTCAACCCCCTCATCCCCGGAATCAACCTAGTGAACCTTCTTTGAACTGCATTCAAAGCAAGTATATCCTTTCGGAAATAAGGAAACCAAAACTGCACACAATACCTTATATAGCCGTAGCAAGACTTCCCTGCTTTTATACTCTATCCCCTTTGCAATAAAGGCCAAGATACCATTGGCCTTCCTGATCACTTGCTGTACCTACATACTATCCTTTTGTGTTTCATGCACAAGTACCCTTAGGTCCCGCTGTACTATGGCAATTTGCAATCTTTCTCCATTTAAATAATAACTTGCTCTTTGATTTTTTTCTGCCAAAGTGCATAACCTCACACTTTCCAACATTATACTCCATCTGCCAAATTTGTGCCCACTCACTTAGCCTGAATATGTCCTTTTGCAGATTTTTTGTGTCCTCCTGACACATTGCTTTTCCTCCCATCTTTGTATCGTCAGCAAACTTGGCTACGTTACACTCAGTCTTTTCTTCCAAGTCGTTAATATAGATTGTAAATAGTTGGGGTCCCAGCACTGATCCCAACTTTGCCCAACAACTGCCCAGCAAATGACCACAAAACCCTTATGTCTGGTAAAAGCTTTCACCAGCGTAAGGGTTAATGTAAATAATAAATTAAAAAATTTTAAATAAAAAAAATCATCCACAAACATTTAAAATTCGTTTATGTAAATTTTGGCCTGGATTAAAATATTTAAAATTATTTTTCAATAAATTAAATTTTTATTGTAAAAGCTTCATTAAAGAGGCTTTTAATTAAATGTGAAATTGGGAACATTTATTTTTATTAGAATTGTGTAAATTCATTAATTATTTGGGTATTCCATTACTTGTCATTAGGGGATTATGTTAGAAAATGACAGCAATGGAATCCTCCTTTCTGATAGGAGGACCGGGCCCACATGATGCCAGGGACACTTCAGAGCCACCTGGGATCCGTGGGCCTTTACGCAGGTGTACACCTGCAGGCCCGTGACCCAAAGTCTCCGAAGCCTGGGGGCCAGCAGGTAGGCATGTATTATTTTTCAGGTCTGGGGCGTACTCCGGAAGTATGCCTCCGACCACAAATTCCGGCACATTGCTTATTGGAAATTTAAGTGGCATGAAACTTCGTTGCTGGCTCCGCAATCAAAATAATTGAGCTTTGCCTTCTCTCGCAACTGGCAACCTTGCATATATTAGGGTTTAATGGCATGAGGTAGTTTCTGATGCAATTAACTTATGAATACTGGCAACAATCATACTGATGAAACTAGCTAAGCGAGATAATGCTCCTCCGCTCATGAAACTGCAAATGTCTCAAGACGGGTAGATATGTTGTTTGCTCCAGAACTCAAAACAAATAATCTCTTTAAAAGAAATTCAGCATTCTGAAGTAAATCTTTAAATTAAGTTAATTTGTCAGTCTAAGTCAACAAAAAATAATCTAACAGAAATATTACATGATTGAGTTCTACTTCCATCACAATGTTAATGAAACGGGATTGTCCTGGATAGGTTATGCCCAGTGTATGTCAGGGACCTGCAAATGTAACATTTTAACCAAGATACAGTGAGAGGAGGACCCGGAAACTTGGCCCGGTGAAGCGATTGGTTGGTTTGAGAAAAGTGCAGCTGAGCAGTCAGCACATTCAATTTGCAGCTCAGTGAAACATGGGAGTTCTTCCATTGATTATTTCTGGAATGCAGTTTGAAGAGAATTTAACAGGAAGTACAATCAATTTTGGCAGACTTGTAATTGAACATTATCATGCTGGGGTCTGCTTCCAAGACTGTTCAGTTTTTGTTTGTCGTGGAATGATTAGCTTTCCACAGCCATCCTTCAGTGCTTCTATGAAACATTCATTTTATATTTAAATCTGTTAATCTTTTGTTAATGCAAAGCCATTTTGCTGAAGATCAAAACAAATACAACAACACTACAGCACTATTTACCTTTCTCAGTTTTCCAATAACTGACTTTATATCTTTTAAAGTTAGGGGGAAGCTTAGGGTACGATTTCTATTCTGCAAAAGCCAGCATTTGTTTAGTGCTTGTTTGAAGCACTTGACAAATGAATAAGGAAATTTATAATTTAAAATTTAAGTTGATTATGCTTTAATATCCATGCACAGACATGCACATACACAGTTTTTTACACTCACACACACCATTAGCTATTTTTCTATGGAAATATTTACTTCAATTGTTGTAAAGTGAAACACACATATACAGTGGAACCTTACTGTTGTAAACCTCATGTTTTACAGCAAACCTTTCTCCTTTTATGCCCTAACAATATTCTATTATAGTAGGTAGAAGAGCTTAAATGTTGATGAGTTGAACACTTGAATGAGAATTACTTTTCAACTTTATATGATTGTAATCAGAAGAATTAACTGTAATTGTATGACATTTAAAATGTCCAAACTGCTCTGACTCCCAACTCTGGATGCTACCATTGGAGTAAAGCACCCTATCTGTACTTTTGCAGCAGATCCAGTGCCAACAGGTCATGGCATTCCTCTGGTGATTTCACCAATTTGCATCAATTCTCAAATAAGTTGTGCAAGAGCATACTGCTATTAACGGATGTGAAGCAGTCACAGTGAATGTTTCCATTACCATACTGTTTCCTGCCTTAGTTTCAAGATGACTGAGAGCAGAAGTTTTCCTTTCTTAAAAACAAGAGTTCTTTCCAAAATTCAGAGGCTTCTGATCTAGAATTTTGTTTTCTGAAATTAATCTTCTAAACACCAGTTTTTCTTGGATTGGGGGGAGGGGCAGGATGGCTAATTCTTGTTACACTACAGGTTAAATATTTATGAGTAAAGTTTTCCTTCACCTCATGCTTTTGTTAAACATTAGGATTAATTGCTGCAAAAATTTGTAATCTAATCATTTTATTAAAGGAAATGCTGTATATTGAAGGATTTCTAGCTGCTTACTTTCACTTGTAAGCATCAAGAGAATATCGGTTACAAGAAAATATTGAAGCTTACAAGAGAATATTGAAGATTCTTAAACTGTTTTATTAAAAAAGTGTAAATGCTTTTTAAAATTGTTACTTTTATGCTCCAGTTTTTCTGATTTTCTTCCCTCCTCTCCTGAACTTAGATGTGTGTTGGTTGTAAAGGTTGATCACCTGAAATTTTGTTTGGGAATTGCCCTCTTACAGACAGTGTAGAATCAAGCAAATAGGCCTGAGTGATGGTCGCACTCCATTCCAGATGCAATAGCAGAAGAAGTCAAATGTTTTTTTCAGGCCGTGCGGCTCGGCTTTATTATAGCCCCAAAATGTATTTGCATGATGAATCCCCATTTTTGTTTGCAGGTCTACTCTTTGTGTGTGGCTTGCCCATTTGAAGTGGATGATTGGTGGCTTCTAGTCTATTCATTCTTAAAGTTTGGGACTGAGTGGGTTTTGAAAAGTAGATTTTTGCTGCTTTTTAGACTTACTCTATGGATATTTCTTCATAATTGTTATGTACTAGTTAATAACAATCTTGTGGTAATTATGAATCAGAAAGACTTTCATTCCATAAACATATAGGTAGTGACGAATAATGCAGGTGAATGCGTATTGTCTCAGGAGCAGCCATGATACCAACACCATAACAAAGACAAGGCCGATTGGATGGAAAGCCCTTGCCCTCCCCCGTCCTTGCTGCTCATCTGCTGCCACTTCCACTTGCTGGTGGTGAGTGGTTCACTAGTGTGCTCACTCCTGCTGGGAGAGGCTGGGATTGAGAGAGCAGGATTAAGAAGTCTGTTAGAATCAAAACAGAAGGCTTAGCTGAAATAAATAGTAAGAAAATATTTTCACACAAAAAAGGCAAAAAAATAAAGAGATAAAAACACTTTTGTAGAAAGGGGCAAGGGATAGAAATAAAAAAGAGAAAAACAGAAAAAAGGTCAACAATCCAAAATTATTGAAGTCAAGATTAAGTGTTATGTATGTGAATGCACAAAGCACTTAGAGCAAAATTGGAGGTTAGAAGCATTTATAATTGTGGAGAGATAGGGGTGCCGAAATTG
This sequence comes from Pristiophorus japonicus, assembly GCF_044704955.1. Taxonomy (NCBI): domain Eukaryota; kingdom Metazoa; phylum Chordata; class Chondrichthyes; family Pristiophoridae; genus Pristiophorus; species Pristiophorus japonicus. The sequence continues at coordinate 106,392,656 of NC_091981.1, forward strand.
GCCTCTGGGGGGCACTAATGTGGTGCAAAAGTGTTTTTGCCCAGGGGGCGGGTAGGAGACACGACCGGCTCCTGTGAATTTGCGTGGGAATTAGTGGAGGTGCAGTAGTATAGCACTGCGCTCCCGCTAGTAGTGCCCCTGGCTGCTGCGCCTCTGGCGATGATGTCATCGCCGTGCGTGGCATCCCCTTTTTGCCCCGCGGCGGTCTGCCTTCGCCCCGTGGCAAGAATTGGGCAGCGCCCCATGAGGCTGCAGCAGGCGATGTCAGTGCCAGCCTCGCAGGTCACGAACCGGGCCGCACACCAATTGCGGGGCGAAATTTAAAGGGGCGCTGCTTACTGTTCGGGCCGATTTCACGGGGTGCATGCCGTGATCGTGCAGCCCGGCACTCCGTTTTGGTGCCGGGCTGTGGCCACGGCACCCGCATCCCCGGTGACCTAGTGGAGGCCCATCAAAAGGCCTGCAGAGCTCGCAGGCTCCTTCCCTTTTAATGGAAGGGGTGGTGTCTTTGAAACACTTCAGCGCTATATGGAGAGGCCGCATAGCACACACACACACACACACACACACACACACACACACACATAGGCAGTGCCTCGGAATCGAGGAAGACTTGCTTCCACTCTGAAAATGAGTCCTTAGGTGACTGAACAGTCTAATACGAGAACCATAGTCCCTGTCACAGGTGGGACAGATAGTCTTTGAGGGAAAGGGTGGGTGGGATTAGTTTGCCACATGCTCTTTCCGCTGCCTGCGCTTGATTTCTGCATGCTCTTGGGGATGAGACTCGAGGTGCTCAGCGTCCTCCCAGATGCACTTCCTCCATTTAAAGCAGTCTTTGGCCAGGGACTCCCAGGTGTCAGTGGGGATGTTGCACTTTATCAGGGAGGCTTTGAGGGTGTTCTTGTAGTGTTTCCTCTGCCCACCTTTGGCTCATTTGCTGTGAAGGAGTTCCGAGTAGAGCGCTTGCTTTGGGAGTCTCAGTGTCAGGCATGTGGACAATGTGACCTGCCCAACAGAGCTGATCAAGTGTGGTCAGTGCTTCAATGCTGGGGATGTTGGCCTGGTCGAGAACGCTAATGTTGGTGCGCCTGTCCTCCCAGGGGATTTGCAGGATCTTGCGGAAACATCGTTGGAGGTATTTCTTCAGCGATTTGAGGTGTCTACTGTACATGGTCCATGTCTCTGAGCCATACAGGAGGACGGGTATTACTACAGCCCTGTAGACCGTGAGCTTTGTGGCAGATTTGAGGGCCTGGTCTTCAAATACTCTTTTCCTCAGGCGGCCGAAGGCTGCACAGGGGCACTGGAGGCAGTGTTGAATCTCGTTGTCAATGTCTGCTCTTGTTGATAAGAGGCTCCTGAGGTATGGGAAATGGTCCAAGTTGTCACTGCGACGCTCACCCACGTAGCGCTCCCAATTCCATCTCGTCACCCCAATTTAGGTTGCGAGGCGGGACTTCTGTGCAGGAAGTCCCACCTCGCGAGGGTTACTGCCCCCAAACGGTGCGCCTCGTAATTTCGCAGCCATGATCTAGTAGCTAACTGAGACTTAACTTAGATTTGGACAGGACTGTAAACTTAATGTTCCTGCTTATAACATTTTCAAGTGAGATATGGAAGGGAAAAAGGGGACAGTGCTAGTAAAGGATTCTATCACTGTGCTAGAACGTCAGGGGATGTTTTAAGACAGAATCCATTAGGATAGAGTTAAGAAATCGAAAATGAAATGGCACAATTCTTGGTGTGCATTACAGGCCACTAATTAGTGGAAGAGATAGAGGTGGAGGTTTGCAGATAAGTTCAGAAAGATATGTAAAAACATTAGGACAATAATACTAAGTGTGTTTTACTATATCAATTTTCTCCCCTACTTCTTCTCCTCTCCTGAATATACTGACTGTTGCTGAAGTACAGCTCAAAATGTTCTGGTGCCTTGCCAACATAGCCATTATTCATGTTTGTGCCCTGACAGTGAGCGTCAACAGGCTATTCACCAAAGGGGCAACACAGATGAGGCTGATCCTTTTCTGATTCAATGTCTACACATTCACTCTTCATTGGAATGCGAATCTTGACCAATTTCCCGCTCTACACAAGGGACACTGAGGCATATTATAGTACTCTCTACCACTGCATCAACTGAAATCATATAACACAGACAAAGGGAAATAGTTATTTAACTTCAAAACAGTACTAACTTTGCTTAAACAGACAATAACTTATAAATAAGAATATTTTGTTAAAGCATGTTAAAGGATTAGCAAATTTTGCAACCCCCAAAATTAATAATTACTTCTGATTCTTCAATGATTGTCGCCAGTTATTTAAGCACTTTGGTAGAGAAAACTTACATTATTTAGTCTGTTAGTTGATATTCAATGACAAATAAATACAGCCCTGAATATATCTTTCAAAATGTGATTTTATTGATTTCAGTCAATTTTGATAACTGTATTGTGTTCTACTATTTACCTGTTAAATGTTCAATTCTCATTGTTTTTATTTAAAATCAATGTCTAAAACTTTCCTTTTCTTTTTGAAAGATGGATAGGCAATTATCCATGAGTTCTAATATCATGGGAATGCCAGGCCCTTCTCTAAATAATCCATGCACTCCTCCTCAAGTCCAACAAATGCACTCAGACGCCAAAATGGTAAGAAACAGCTAAGCATTCTTTGTCTCCATGACTGTATATTTGGGTGGAAGGGTGGGGAATTATCTATAATTTCCATGAACCTCTTGGTTTTAAGTACATTTAACTCCCTGTAAAATGAATATATTATACAGTTTGTGGAGCTGTTTTAACCAATAAGGGAATTAAGGGTTACGGGGAGCGGGCGGGTAAGTGGAGCTGAGTCCACGGCCAGATCAGCCATGATCTTGTTGAATGGCGGAACAGGCTCAAGGGGCTAGATGGCCACTCCTGTTCCTAATTCTTATGTTATGTTCTTATGTTTTAAATAAGCTTGTATCACAAAATATGATCCTAGCAAGGATCCATTGAACAACTTGTTTACAGTGGCCTCTGATGCTCATTTAATGATTTTTGATTTCGATAGTAATGGCTTAACACGTGCAGTGTTGTAAAAGTACTGCTCAGCTTCCATGAATCCAAAAAAAATCAAAACATGTCCATAATCAGTGCCATTTTGTAATATTCAACAAGAGCCTGTTTAATATGATTGTTTAATATGTGACTTGATAATAATGAGTGATATCTGAATTTACCATTTATGATATATATAAATTAATTATTTATTGGATACTTTAGTTATTTAGTGATATATTGAGCTTTCAGTTCTTTGCTTTCATTTTGTCTCGTGAATTTTTCAGATTCAGCTTTTGAAATTACATTTTTAGAAAACTCTACTAATTGCAAAAAAAACGTGAAAATTGACTCTGGGTTTGGTAAAATTTAATTGGCTTAAGTCAAAGCTCAATTCCAAGTATTAATCACTTGCTTGCTGACACACATCCTTTGTTATGTATGCATGCTTGTATTGTTATATGATGTCTGTAACACTGAATGTACCTTACACTGTACACACCTTACCTGTATACCAGAGGGTGCTGCTGCTGGAGACCTAAGGGTTACCTGCACACTGCAGGTAACCCAGTATAAAAGGGAGCTCACAGCTTGGTATCCTCACTCGAGGAGCTGCAAATAAAGGACTACAGTTTAAGTATCATACTCTGCCTCGTGGAGTCATTGCCAAGCATACACAATAACTTGGCGGTGAGGTCACGAACTACACGCTCAGCATGTCAAATCTCAGCAACTTTCAGCAATGTACCAATGGGGAAGATTGGGACGCTTTTGTAGAAAGCTTGGAACATTTCTTCATAGCCAGTGATCTGGATGGGGACACACTTGCTACACTACCGAAAAAGCGCAGGGCCATCCTGCTTAGCAGTTGTGGGCCCACCATCCATTGTCTCGTCAGGGACTTGCTAGCCCCAGAGAAGACAACCATCAAGAACTATGAGGAACTTGTAAGACTAATACAGGAGCAACTAAAACCAAAAGAAAGCATCCTCACAGCCAGGCACTGGTTCTACACTTACCGGCGACCCGAAAGCCAAGAAATTACTAAGTATGCTGCACATTTAAGAAGACTAGCTGCACATGTGATTTTGGAGACCACCTTAATGAAGCACTAAGGGACATATTTGTAATCGGAATCGGCCACGAGGGCTTCCTGCACAAATTGCTCTCTGTGGACATCACAGTCACCCTGCAGAAAGCAATTCAAGTGAGCCAGGCTTACGTGGTTTCGGCCAGCGACTCTAGGCAAATACTGACCCAGGACTCTAAACCGGCGAGCGCAGTGCACCGCATGGTTACTTCTAAAGGCAGAAATGCTGCCCCGAGTCCCGCAACCCTGAGTCTGCCACATGGGGCAAACCGGATGGTCCCATGCTGGCGCTGTGGAGGAAACCACAGGGCCCACCAGTGCCGCTACAAAGTCTATACATGCAAAGCTGCAAAGAAAAAGGGCACCTTCAGAGAATGTGCAGAAAAAGCTTTACTCACCGCGTCACCGAAGTGTTGGCTGGTCACCGGGGCTCCAATACAGATGAAGATGAAGCTGCTCAATCCCTGGAATTTATACCTGCTCCACTGAAAGTTCTCCATGGACGATGGAAGTAGATATCGATGGGGTCCCAGTTTCCATGGAGATCGACTCAGGGGCGAGCCAGTCTGTGATGAGCCAAGCGACCTTTGAAAAAATTTGGATGAATCCCGCCACTCAACCAAAACTGTCTCCTGTCCAAGCGAAGCTGCTCACCTACACCAAAGGTAAAATCCAAATCATTGGCAGCGTGGACGTCCAGGTCTCCCAGGGCGGCGTGTTGAACAGACTTCCCCTGTGGATTGTTGCCGGTGATGGTCCCACGCTGCTGGGAAGAAGTTGGATGAACCCGGTCCAAATCAGTCGAAGTGGCGATGGCCTCCGGGCTCCAGCAATCGGCATCGAACATGGATCCATCGCTGCTTCTAGAGATCCCACTGTCCAGCTCGACTGCGCGGCAAAATCTCCAGGACAATACTGCGGCGAAATCTCCAGGACCGAAAACTCAAACTTCTCCTTCCAGGCCGGGGCAGGACTCCAAGAGGCAAAAATCATCGAGAAAGATGGACTCCAGCCATCCATGGCCGAACCTGAGGAAGAAAAGACCACCACAGCCTACCTGGAGGAGAGCCAGAAGATGGCTGCCGTACCACGAGGAGAAGAACCTGCAATCAAAATGGCCGTGATCAGACCATGAGGGGCAGCATTGGAGGAGTGACACGTGACACTGATCGGCGAATCAGATTGTAAGGCTCCCTTAAAGGAGACTGGTAACCAAAAAGATTTAAAGGAACTGTTTCAACTTAAAGATGACAGGGACTTTAAAACTAAAAATGCATTAAAAGGGTGCAAGTATGATAATGTAACCATGAATTGTGATGCTGGTGTAACTAATGTGAAAAATGAAATGAATGCTTGTGTAAGTAAGGTTAAGTACAAGCTTGTTATGTGTGATGATTATGAGAGAGTTTGAAATGCCTAATGTATCCATGTCTGCTGAGATGATGATACCAAAAAGTGATGCAAATGCTGTTATTAACAATGTAAAGGCAGTCAGTAATGTAGATCGACTATGTATGATCAGAGCCATGGTGTCATGTATACAGGTAGAACACTGTTAAAGGACACTGGGTTCTACAGGGACCATGCAAATGCTAGAGGAATCCCCCATGGGAGACCCCCAGGTCCAGCTGCTACCAGACCATGTAGCCTGGACCTTTGGAACTAGTGTGATGCCCCAGGAAGGACACACACACGCCCAGTGGGAGCAGACCCACTACAGGGACAGTGGTTAATGGGCAGCACAGCCACCACCACTGGCAACCTGCCCCAGAATAGCCCTACACCCCCTGGCCACGAGGGCCAAGACCAGGATCAAGAGGCCAATACCCTCCAGCTTTCCTGGAAAACCCTGGGATGACCAGACTCTCATCCCAATTGGATGACAAGGACAAAAGTCCTGTGGCCCTGCCCACCAGCACACAACTACCCACATTACAGAGTATGCACCTTACCCACTGCTGCAATGGCTACCCCACTGAGGGATCCCATAGCAGTGACACCCACATGGTCTGTGTGTGAGGGGGGGAAATGTATGAGGCCAGCCTCAAGTACAGGGGTCACAACTGGCACCCACATAACCCTCACCACAACCTCCCATAGCCCACTACTGATCATCTCCCCAGGTCATTACAATAAGGACTTGAAAAACGCTTCGGGGGGAGTGTTATTATGTATGCATGCTTGTATTGTTATATGATGTATGTAACGCTGAATGTACCTTACACTGTACACACCTTACCTGTACACCAGAGGGTGCTGCTGCTGGAGACCTAAGGGTTACCTGCAAACTGCAAGTAACCCAGTATAAAAGGGAACTCACAGCTTGGTGTCCTCACTCGAGGAGCTGCAAATAAAGGACTATAATCTACACAGTTTAAGTACGAAACCCTGCCTCGTGGAATCATTACCAAAGGTGCCTACATGCACAATATCCTTGATAATGTGCAACGCAAAATATAAAAGAATATGATGGTATGGATATGTTATACCATTACAAAACATTGCTTGGACAGACTGAGGTTTTTTTTATTGATTTGTTCCTGGGATGTGGGTGTCGCAAGCAAGGCCAGCATTTATTGCCCATTCCTTGAGAAGGTGCTGGTGAGCCGCCTTCTTAAACCGCTGCAGTCCGTGTGGTGAACGTACTTCCACATTCCTGTTAGGGAGGGAGTTCCAGAATTTTGATCCAGCAATGATGAAGGAACGGCACTATATTTCCAAGACAGAATGGTGTGTGACTTGGAGGGGAACTTGAAGCTGATGGTATTCCCATGTGCCTGCTGTCCTTGTCCTTCTAGAGGTTGTGGGTTTGGGAGTTGTTATCGAAGAAGCCTTAGCAAGTTGCTGCAGTGAATCTTGTCGATGGTATACATTGCAGCACCAGTGATGGAGGGAGTGAATGTTTAAGGTGGTGGATGGTGGCAGCCAATCAACTGGGCTGTTTTTTCTTGGATGGTTGAGTGTTTTTGGAGCTGCACTCATCTAGGCAAATGGAGAATATTCCATCACACTCCTGACTTGTGCCTTGTAGATGGTGAAAAGGCTTTAGGGAGTCAGGAGATGAGTTACTCGCTGCATAATACCCAGCCTCTAACCTGCTCTTGTAGCTACAGTATTTATGTGGCTGGTCCAGTTAAGTTTCTGGTCAATGGTGATCTGTAGATTGTTCATAGTGCAGGATTCGGCGATGGTAATGCCACTCAATTTCAAGGGACGGTGGTTAGACTCTCTCTTGTTGAAGATAGTCATTACCTGACACTTGCGTAGCGCGAATGTTACTTGCCACATATCAGCCCAAGCCTGAATGTTGTCCAAGTCTTGCTGCGTGCGAGCATGGACTGCTTCATTATCTGAGGACTTACGAATGGAACTGAACACTGTGCAGTCATCTGCGACCATCCCCACATCTGACCTTATGGTGGAGTAAGGTAATTAATGAAGCAGCTGAAGATGGTTGGGCCTAGGACACTGCCCTGAGAAACTGCTGCAGCGATGTCCTGGAGCTGAGATGATTGGCCTCCAACAACCACAACTATCTTCCTTTGTGCTAGTTAAGAGTCCAGCCAATGACGAGTTTTGCCCTTTGTCTTTTGCATTCGCTTGCTGGGGTTCGCCGTCATTGAGGATGGTGATGTTCATGGATCCTCCTCCTCCCGTTAGCTGTTTAATTGCCCACCACCATTCACGACTGGATGTGGCAGGACTGCAGAGCTTAGATCTAATCTGTTGATTCTGAGATCGCTTAGCTCTGTCTATAGTATGCTGCTTTGTCTGTTTAGCATGCATGTAGTCCTTTTCCCAGTTTGGCCCCTCAATTTTCGGTACACCTGGTGCTGCTCCTGGCATGCTCTTCTACACTCCTCATTGAACCAGGGTTGATCCCCTGGCTTGATCGTAATGGTAGAGTGAGGGCTATGCCAGGCCATGGGATTACAGATTGTGATGGAATAAAATTATGGTGCTGCTGATAGCCCACAGCACCTCATGCCTGGTTTGAGCTGCGAGATCTGATGGGTTGTTAATTGGCCGGATTGGATTTGTCCTGCTTTTGGTGGACAGGATATATCTGGGCAATTTACCACTTTGTCAGGTGGATGCCAGTGTTGTCGCTGTACTGGAATGGCTTGGAATAAGTCTTTGTCTCTGCAACCGGGATGTTTTCAGGGCCCATAGCCTTTGCTGTATCCAGTGCGCTCACCTGTTTCTTGGTATCACTTGGAGTGAATTGAATTGGCTGAAGACTGGCTTCTGTGATGGTGGACACCTAAGGAGGAGTCCAATATGGATCATCCACTGGGCACCTCTGGCTGAAGGTGGTGTAACGCTCACAGGTTTGTAGAGCTGTTGCGTTGTGAGTGACTTAGGCAGTTTCGTAATATTCACTGGACTCAATAAAACCCCAGCCAGTTGGGTTCATGAGATCCACGATGAGGCAGATGGTTGTGAGCCTGGTGGATGAACTGGTAATGTGTAGTGTGATTGTTAAATCTATCCAATAAACCAACTAGTTCTTAATAGCAATGTGTTGCTATGAAATCTTAAGCAAAGAATCCAGGAAACAAATACATTACAGGTGGTTTCAAGTGCTTCAGCCTTGTCTTTTGCACTCATGTTCTGGGCCCTGCCATCATTGAGGATGGGGATGTTCATGGAGACTCCTCCTCCCGTTAGTTGTTTACTTATTAACCACCATTCATAACTGGATATGGCAGGACTGCAGAGGTTTGATCTATCCGTTGGTTGTGGGATCGCTTAGCACTGTCTATAGCATGCTGCTTCTACTGTTTAGCACGTATATAGTCCTGTGATGTAGCTTCATCAGGTTGGCATCTCATTTTTAGGTATGACTGGTGCTACTCCTGGCATGCTCTTCTACACTCCTCATTGAACCAGGTTTGGTCCCCTGGCTTAATGGTAATAGTAGAGTGAGGAATATGCCAGACCACAGATTGTAGTAGAATACAATTCTGCTGCTGCTGATGGCCCGCAGCGCTTCATGGATGCCCAGTTTTGATCTGCTAGATTTATTCTGAATCTATCCAATTTAGCATGGTAGTAGTGCCACACAATATGATGGAGGGTCTCTTCAGTGTGAAGACGGGACTTCATCTCCACAGGGACAGCGCAGTGGTCAGTCCTATCAATACTGTCATGGACAGCTGCATCTACAACCGGTAGTTTGGTGATGGTGAAGTCAAATAGGTTTTTCCCTCATGTTGGTTCTCTCACCACCTGCTGCAGGTCCAGTCTTACAGTTATGTCCTTCAGGACTCAGCCAGCTTGGTCAATATTTGTGTTATCAAGCCACTCTTAGCAATGCACATTGAATTTTCCCAACCCAGAGTACATTCTGCTACTGTCAGTGTTTCTTCCAAGTGGTTTTCAACATGGAGGAGTACTGATTCATCAGCTGAGGGAGGCCAGTAGGTGGTAATCAGCAGGCAGTTTCTTTGCCCATATTTGACCTGATTGTAATATACAGCTCCATCTAGTGGACTACTGCTCCACCTAGTGGACAACTGTGGTAATGCCATTGCTGTAAATACAATCAATGCATCAGGTGACTGGTCACCTGATAAGTTCCAGAGTTGAAGCCATTTGGTAAGTGTGTGTTTATAATGTCTAAGGAAAATATCACACATTGGCGACGTAGGATCGGAATCCTGGCTTCCCGAGCTGAAATTTTTGTTGGTGCATGATTCCAATCAAACAACAGAGAAACTGGAGAGGTCCTTTGTGTTGCTGAACAGCTAAAAATCCAAGGTAAATTACAAGCACACTTAGTTGAACTGAAGAGTCCAGATGGCTGCGCTTATGGGAATAATAGGGTGCTTGGATGTGTTTCAACACGACCAAGAGACTTTCAGGGCGTATGTGGAGCGGCTAGAAATATTTTTCACTGCAAATACCTGTGAACCGTAACTGGGTGGTTTTAGAAAGAAAACGGGTTATTTTCCTGACTGAAACAGGCCCCGAGGTTTATGAAACCCTGAAAAATTTGCTTGTTCCCATCAAGCCAAAGGACACATCATTTACGGAGATTCTACAGTCCTGAGCCCCTAGAAATTGCTGAAAGTTATCGTTTTGGAATCCGAAATCAGTTACCTGATGAGAATATCAGTGAGTATATTGTAGCATTAAAAAAGCTATCCATTCGCGATCATTTGGGAAACTTTCAGGACCGAGCATTGTGTGACCGCTTTGTTTGTGGGATGAAAAATGAAGCAATCAGAAAAAAGTTGTTGACAACCCCTAACTTGATTTTGATTTAGCTTGTCAGACAGCTATGTCAATGGATATGGCCGCCCAATACTCCCGAGAATTTTGAGCCATTTCCAGTCGTCAGACAACCGAGGTGAATCGCCTGCAGCTTAAAAGAAAAAGGAAGTTAAGCCCCAAGGTCTCAGCAACTGGTCAAGGTAACAATACTTTGAAGTCATGCTATCGGTGTCTGCGACAACACATTGTTCAAAGTTGTCCATATGTGAAGGCAGAGTGTTTCTTCTGCATGAAAACTGGGCATCTTGTGAAGGCATGCCGACTGAAAAGTAAACCAACTTTCAAGGCTTTAAGTAGAAATCCCCAGAGACAACATAGCATGGAAGAAAAGCAACAGGACGAAGAAATGCACGTCATCAGACGCACAAGGGTATCTAACAGTGATTCGAAAAGTATCGTCATCCATGTAGATGTTGCAGGAACCAAGATACCCATGGAATCGACACTGGTGCATCCGTGAGCGTAGTACCAGAATCGCTATTTCTCGACAAATTGCATGATTTCCCATTGGGGAAATCCAAGGTAGAGCTGTGAGGCTAACCAGAAGAGCAAATTCCTGTGGCAGGCCGTATCATCATACCAGTGAAATATAAGGATCAATTTCAGAACTTGCCTCTCTAGGTAGTGGCTGGAGATAAGCCTGCCTTACTAGGTAGAAATTGGTTGGGATTCCTCAAGCTGGATTGGAATGAGATTTTTTGTGTTGAAATGAGATTTGCATTGAAGGGTGATGTCATCAAGAGGTATCTGAATGTGTTCTGTGAAACAGACAGTCCGATCCAAGGCTTCAAGGCGAGTGTCAGGGTACAGAAGGACGCTAGACCAGTTTACTGCAAGCCACGTCCCATATCATACACACTCGAGGAGAAAGTTGAGCAAGAACTCAAAAGACTAGAAATTAAGGATCTCTAAAGTAGATCTAAGTAATTGGGCTACACCCATTGTTGTTGTACCTAAGTCAGATATAAGGTAAGGTCGTGCGGTGATTATAAAGTAACCGTAAACCAGGTTCTAGAGGGTAATCTACCCAATATGTTGCCAAATGTAGAAGATTTATTCACAACGCTGACAGGTGGCCAGATCTTCTCAAAGTTAGATCTCACAAATGCCTATTTACAGCTTGAACTAGATGAGGAGTCCAAGTCATGCTTGACTATAAATACTCAACTAGGCCTATATCAATTTAATAGTCAACCATTCGGAGTGTCTTCCGTCCCCGCCATATTCCAAGGGGTGATGAACCAGATTTTGCAAGACATTGAAGGGGTAGTATGTTATTTAGATGAAGTACTCATTTCAGCACCAAACAGGCAAATCCATAGTAACATATTGAATGAAGTGCTCAAACGGCTAGAGAAGCACAGAGTACGAGTGACTGCTCGCAAGTGTGAGCTATTCCAAAACGCAGTGGAGTACGTAGGGCACGGAGTAGACAAAGATGGTTTACATCCAACCAAGGGAAAGCTGGATGCAATTAGAAATGCACCCACTTCCAAGAATTTCACTGAACTTCGATCATTTTTTGGTCTTTTGATCTATTATGGGAAGTTCCTACTGAATTTGGCTGCAGTGTTACATCCATTGAATGAGCTATTGAAAAAACAGGTCCATTGGAAGTAGTCAGAAGAATGCGACGCAGGCATTAAAGGAGTGTAAAAGCCAGTTGGTAGAGAGCACCATGTTAGTTCACTATGACATATCTAAGGAGATGAAGCTAGCATGTGATGCTTCTCCATATGGAATTGGGGCAGTGATCTCTCATGTACTATATAGTGGGGAGGAGAGACCAATTGCTTTTGCTTCACGCACTCTCAGTGCCAGTGAGCGTAATTATGCGCAAATCGAAAGGGAAGCTTTGGCATTCATTTTTGGGGTCAAGTATTTAAGAACAAAAGAAATAGGAACATGAGTAGGCCATACAGCCCCTCTAGCCTGCTCCGCCATTCAATAAGATCATGGCTGATCTGATCATGGATTCAGCTCCACTTCCCTGCCCGCTCACCATAACCCCTTGTCATTTAAGAAATTGTCTATTTCTGTCTTAAATTTATTCAATGTCCCAGCTTCCACAGCTCTCTGAGACAGCGAATTCCATAATTTACAACCCTCTGAGAGAAGAAATTTCTCCTCATCTTTGTTTTAAATGAGCGGCCCCTTATTCTAAGATCATGCTCTCAAGTTCCAGTCTCCCCCATCAGTGGAAACATCCTCTCTGCATCCACCTTGTCAAGCCACCTCATAATCTTATACGTTTCGATAAGATCACCTCTCATTCTTCTGAATTCCAATGAGTAGAGGTCCAATCTACTCAACCTTTCCTCATAAATCAATCCCCTCATCCCCGAAATCAACCTAGTGAACCTTCTCTGAACTACTTCCAAAGCAAGTATATCCTGTCGTAAATATGGAAACCAAAACTGCACGCAGTATTCCAGGTGTGGCCTCACCAATAACTTATATAGCTGTAGAAAGACTTCCCTGCTTTTATACTCCATCCTCTTTGCAATAAAGGCCAAGATACCATTGGCCTTCCTGATCACTTGCTGTACCTGCATACTATCCTTTTGTGTTTCATGCACAAGTACCCCCAGGTCCCGCTGTACTGCGGCACTTTGCAATCTTTCTCCATTTAAATAATAACTTGCTCTTTGATTCTTCTGCCAAAGTGCACGACCTCACACTTTCCAACATTATACTCCATCTGCCAAATTTTTGCCCAAATTTGTGGGAAGTTCCACAAATACTTGTATGGTCGTAAATTTACCATTGTTACAGACCATAAGCCCCGACATCAATCCTCCATACAAAGTCCCCAGTTCCAACCTTAGCTGCAGTCCGAATGCAGAGATAGGCTTTGATTTTGTCAGCATATATGTATGACATTGAATGCAGACAATCAGCTGATCACAGTAATGCTGATGCTATGTCTAGATTGCCATTCCCATCACAAGTTACACCCGATAGGGAAGAAGTGTTCTATTTTTCATACATTGATGAACTGCCAGTCACAGCTGAAGAGATTGGTAGAGAAACCAAATGTGACCCAGTTATGTCAAAGGTGTATGGTTACATAGCAAATGACTGGCTAAACCAGGTAACAGAGAAAGATTTTCATCCATACTTCGTTCATAGGAATGAACTGTCTGAGGATAAAGATTGCATAATGTGGGGTGCAAGAGTAATTATCCCAAATAAATTCAGGTCCAAATTATTAGGAGATCTTCATGACCAGCACCTGGAAATGTGCTTGACCAAGAGTTTTGCCCGCAGTTACTTATGGTGGCCAGGTCTTGATAAAGATATAGAATACATCGTTAGTCAGTGTACAACATGTCAATCAGTAAGCAAGAAGCCACCATCAATACCATTACAGCCATGGAAATGGCCTCCCAGGGTGTGGCAGAGATTATATATATCGATTTTGCTGAGCTAGAAGGACAGTAATTGTTCATTATAATTGATAGCCATTTGAAGTGGATAGAGGTGTTTCCGATGCGGAAAATAACAACAAGTAAAACACTAGACAATTTGTGAAGATTATTTTCTTCATATCGCCTCCCAGAAGAAATTGTGTTTGATAACGGACCACAATTTTGTTCAGAGGAATTTGCACAGTTCACGCGTAAAAATGGTGTGAAACATGCCAAGGTTTCACCGTACCACCCTGCTTCAAATAGCGCAGCAGAGCGCACTGTACAAATTGTAAAACGTGCCCTCATCAGGCAAATGTTGGATCCAAATCCAAAGAATTTGGACCACAAATTGGCTAATTTTCTGATTATTTATCGTAATACTCCTCATACAACTACTGGTAGAACACCAGCAGAGCTGTTTCTCAAACGACAGCCATGAACCAGGTTCTCGTTGTTAAAACCACACTTGACACAGTCCGTAGAAGAGAACCAATTAAAAGAGAAAGAGAATCATGATAGAGGTAGAGTAAGAGAGAGAAGTGTAAAATTGAATCAGAAGGTGAGAGTGAAGGACCATCATCATAAATGGTTAAAGTGATTACCAGGAATAGTAGTGAAGAAATTTGGTCCTCGCACATATTTGGCCAAGATGTTTGATCATGGAAAGGTTAGGTTTGTTCACATTGATCATATTTTACCTACAAATGTGGAAGGAGTTGAAAGTTGGAATGATTCAATTATTTCTGACTCATCAGAAAGTTTTGTTACAAGTAGAGTACCAGTAGCAAATTCTATATCAGATATAGTAGAAACAAGTCCAAGAGAAAGTCAGAATTTATGTCCGAGTCCGAGTCAGGCAGACAAACAATCTGAAGTTGTAGAGAGTCAAAATGTAAATCAAGGGTTACCTTTGGAGGAAAACGTTCCTCAGGATCAGTCAAGAATGAGTCTAAGTTCAACACCATGGGCCCAAGTTTCGGGCTACGCCTAGAACGGCGTAGCCCCAACCTGGACGCCCGTTTTTAGCGCCACAAAGTGCGCCTAAAAAAAACTTACCTATTCTCCGGCTCCCTGCAGGTCCTCTGGCCCTCGGCGCGGCGCAGCACGAGCTGCGGGGCGGAGCCAGGTCCCTGCGCTGAAAACAGTGCCAAGACCTCTGCACAGGCGCGCTACAGTGGGCGTGCATGTGCAGTAGCTCCAGGCACCCAAAACTGTGTGGGAAGGGCCCGAAGCACGCAGCCCCTAGCCCTGGCCGAATGGCCTCACTGGGGCTGCGTCAATAAGGCTGCCTCCCACGCCCAGCTCCTGCTTCCTCCGGACCGGGACCCGACCCGACTTGACTCCCGCTCCCCCCCCGCCCCCCGCCCCCCGACCCGACCTCCGCTTCCCCCCGTCCCTACCTCCGCTCCCGACTCCCCGCTCCTGATCTATGCTCCCGATGCTCCCCCCGACCTCTGCTCCCGACCTTCCCCCCGACCGACCTCCGCTCCCGACCCACGCTCCCGACCTCCGCTCCCGACCTTCCCCCCGACCGACCTCCGCTCCCGACCGCCCGCACCCCCCCGACCGACCTCCGCTCCCGACCTCCCCCCCCCGACCGACCTCCGCTCCCGACCTGACCTCCCCCCCCCACCCCCGACTGACCTCCACTCCCGACCTCCTCCCCCCCCCCGACCGATCTCCGCTCCCGACCTTCCCCCCTCCCCCCCCCGACCGACCTCCGCTCCCGACTCCCACCCCCACGACCGACCTCCGCTCCCGACTCTCACCCCCCCCCCCGACCGACCTTCGCTCCCGACCTGATCTCCTCCACCCCCAACCGACCTCCGCTCCCGACCTCCACCCCACCCCGACCGACCTCCACTCCCGACCTCCACCTCCCCCCCGACCGACCACCACTCCCGATCTGACCTCCCCCCGACCGACCCCCCCCTCTCCACCCCCTCACACCCCCCTCCCTTCCCCCTCCCCTCCATCCCTCGCTGTCAGAAACACAGACACTGACAGACAGAGAGTGAGAGAGACACACACAGACAGACAGAGAGATAGAGACACTGACAGAGACACACGGGGGGGGGGGGGGGCATCCCAGCACACTGTTGGAGGACTCCCGGTGCTGCAGTCAATAAGTAGAAAATGTTTTATTTATTGATTTTTTTTTAAATTATTTTTTATTTTTTTTTGATTGTTTTGTTGGTTGATTTATTGATGTATTTATCATTTATTATTGATGATGGCTCTTTTTGTAAAACTGAAGTGTTTAATGTTTGGAAACTTCCCTTTAAACCCCCCCCCCCCCCATTCCCTACGCCTGATTTGTAACCTACGCCTGATTTTCTAAGTGTAGACAAAGTTTTTCTGAGTGTACAAAAATCTACACTTACTCCATTCTAAGTTAGTTTGTAGTAAGTTTTCACTGCCTAAACTTTCAAAACGGGCGTAAGTGGCCGGACACGCCCCCTTTAAAAAAAAAAATCTGTTCCAAACTGAAACTGTTCTAACTGACTAGAACTGGAGCAAACTAAATGCCGAGAATTGCAATTTCTAAAATACTCCATTCTAAACCAGTTGCTCCAAAAAAAACAGGAGCAACTCAGGCCGAAACTTGGCCCCCATGTTTGGAAGGTTTTGTTTGAGAGCAAAGATATCCTCTTCGAAACAGAAAACAAGTGGTTAAGTTTAATTTGTAAATATGGCAAAATAAGGCCCATCTTTTGTTTTGTATAACCATGCAAGTTATTTATGATGATTGTTTGTTACAATTAGTTCTTCATTAAGAAGAGAGAAGTGTAATATTTAGCTCCATCTAGTGGACTACTGTTCCACCTATTGGGCAACTGTGGTAATGCAGTCATTGCTGTAAATACAATAAAAGCATCAGCTGACAGGTCACCAGATAAGTTCCAGAGTTGAAGCCATTTTGTAAAGTGTGTGTTTATGATTTCGTAAGGAAAATATCACATTGATGCCATGAGACTTCATGGGGTTCGGAGTCAATCTTGAGGATGCCCTCCATTGACCACAAAAACTTTGCAGGCTCAAGTGCCAGAGGGCACTACGGGCGCAATCCCTTGGATTTCTGGGGCTAAGGTGACTTGTTTGTCTTGTGATATTTTGGAAATTTATTAATATTTTTCATAAAGCAAACACAAAAATTGTGTAAGACCTAATAAGAGATAGTTATTTTGTGCATTGAATTATGGAGTAAGTATTGAAATATCAAATTAAATTTAGACTTTTCTTGTGGTGTCAGCTCAACATTATAGCAGTGCCATTTTTTTTATTTGTGAAAGTTGGTTTTTATGATCAGCCTAGTAACTACAACAGTAGACTATTCAACTATCCAAAAGTACCACTATTGTACAGTAATGCTGGTGCCACATTGCAGTCTTTCTTATGCCAGATCCAAAAGTGCAGTACAGTGCCACTTTTGCCAGTTCAACTTCATCTGTACTGATTATCGAACCAGAGCAAAATAAAATGGCAGTAAAGGAGATGATGTAAATTGCACTCCTTGCAGGTGTACTTAGTGCTAATGCATGGAGCTCTAATATCTCATATAGTGATGCAAATGGTTTGTATAACTTAGAACAGCCAGCATTGTTATCGTACTGTGAGTTCAAAATAAAGTTCGTTGTTTATATTTGCTTTGGAGTTTAAGCAAACCTGTCTAGAGAATTGCCGTTAGCTCAATTGGAAGAGAAGAAATCAAGGGGGGGGAAATTATTTTTTTAAAAGAGGAAGATAATGCGGGAGATTTTGACGCTTCCCGTCGAGTGGAAAATGATTGGGAATGACTTACTATCCTGTTCTTACTGTCCTGATCCCGCCTATGGCTTGGCTCTGCATTGTACCCCAATTGCTATTTTAGGACTCATGTGGCCAGAGTGTGTGCAGTGTATGTTTTGAGCATTATCAGCTGGCAGTCCACCAATGTGGAGCCCAGCAGGTAAGTTTTAATTCATTTTTGTGGGGTTGGGAGAAGCAGGACTCCTTCACCGGGCTCCACAAAAACAACCTAGGAAACTGCTGCACTGGATACCTACTTCTGAGAATAGACTCATTCCCCCGCCCCCACCCCTCCCCAATCTACCCTTTACCAGCCAAGAGGCCAGGCCGGCCTACTGAGAATGTTGTGCCCCGGAGCCAGTGGGCTGCATGGGGGGTGCTCATTTTCCACCCACTGCCCACTAGTCCTGTGCTAACCAGGCTGAACCCTTGAAATGAACTGGACGTCCAGCTGGAACTGTCCGGCGACCAATGGCATGCTCCACCAGCTGACTGTTCGTCTGCCTGAACACCGCTGGAGCGGGGGGGATGTCTAAAATTTGTCTAAAAAGAATCTTCAACTACTCTATGGCCCAGATTTGTTTACATTGTTCCTTCTGTGGTATTCTAAGAATGATGAACCAATATTTGAGTAACACATAGGCCCGATATTTGCTGTGAGCGGTGAAGGAATGGCTTCGCGCTGTTCAACTGGCGTACAGCTGCCCGCAGCGGGGCTTATCGGTGCAGATATTGCCCGTCGCTCCATTTGTGCCCGGCCTGGACGTCCTGTCCCCAACGCGGAATTGGGCCTTGAGCACCTCAAAGGAGGCGGAGCGCCGTCTCTGGCACTCCGCTTCCTTGGAGGGATGCTACCGGGGCGGCAGTGCGATGCTGAGTCTAGTGCGAAGGCCAGCGCTACGCGGATGCATCACATACAGCTGATGCGCTACAATGCCCCTCCCCTTCAATTAAGGAGGAGGGCCGCTGCACACTCTGCAGACCCTTTCATGGTTGCCACTGGGCTGCCAGGGAGGCGATCGACCAGGCCAGTAGCCTGGCACCCAAAGCAGAGTGCCATACAGTATGATGGCAGCCTGGTCGATGCAAGAGCTGCCATTGTCGGGCCGACGAAAGAGTCGGCCGATAAATAAAAATGGCGGCCCAGGGTGCTAAAGGCTTCCCCTTTAAGGAACGCCCTGGCGGCAGGTGTCCGCCAGCTTTGTGACTGACATCCGCCTGCACCAGCCTCGTGGCCTACGGGGCACAAAGGGGTCGGCGTGGGGTGGTGAGGGACTGGTGCGCATGGCGATGACGTCGTCGCCGGTTGTGCGCCGGCCCGGGGTGCTTATCACGGGATGCAGCGCTGCTGGGACAGCACCCCCAAAACATCTGGGGCAATTTCCCCAGGGACGCGCCCCTTCCCCCGGGCGAAAATGCCATTGCACCCTGTGGGTGCTAATGGGGCTATAAGAAGGGGCAATTCTGGCTCCTCTGTCTTCTGGTGTCAGTTTGAATTCATCGCGCTCTACAGAATATCTATGGCATCTAGGAGCAGGAGACGCATCAGGAAAGCTGTTGAACCAGTAAATTGGAAGAATCTTCACAGACAACAAAGTAAAAAAACAGGAAATATAAATGACATTTAAATCAATGTACAGAAGGCAAAATTGTATTATACACATGGGATTAAGTGAAAGACATAAAAGAGCAAAAAACTATGAAATAATTATTTTGACTCCACACTTGTAAAATTAATTTTTCAGGGCCAGAGAGGTTGTTTAGCAGTAATTATGACTTAAAACCAATGTTCCCCCTAATTATTTTGGATGCGCTGCCCAATCACAGTTTCGTGCATGCGCGAAGCTTAACGTTGCAAAAGCTGGTCCTGGGCTGCGCGAGACCGGCAGAGAGCGAGGCCACGCAGCTTATAGGAAACGTTGCTTACTACGCTGTTGAAAACTCAGTTACTCCTGATTGAACAGGGCTTAAATTATTCATCTGTCTTTAGACCTGGAATAGTGGCTAATTAGCCTAAGTTAATGCCATTAAAGTGATTTCTGTGCAGATTCCATTGGCGAAGACTGCAACAGCACAGCCTGTGGAGGAGCAGGGTACCACCGGCAACAACCTCCGGGTTTTTGCATTTAACTGCACATGTGTGGACGCCAGAAGTTGCTGTCTGTTTTACCTTGTCATAATGGCGACGCTGACAGCCTCGCTGTTATCAGTACAGCAAAATGCAGCCTATAAAATTTTAAAAAATTATATAGATGACAATTTTCTTAGCAAAAATTTTGCTCAGTAAACTAAAAATGTAAAAAGCTGCAGAAATTTAATTGGGTTTTTTCAACATCCTCTAGAATTCACTGGCATTGAATTGACAATGCTGTGAAAGCTGAGTTATATTGGGTCATTAATATTTACTCTGCAACTTTTCACCTCCAAATCACATTGCATCTGCACCTATTCTAATACACCACTAAGGCATAGAACCCACCTCTGTATTTCCCTCAATAAAAGAAGTGTGGTGGCCCTCAACATCACAGATAAATCTTCTACCAATTTGCCTCTGCAAACCTGCTCAGAGTGTTATTCAGTTCTGTTTTGAAAATTCCCATTTACAAGGCAGCTGCTCATTTGATTTTTGCAGCACTTTAGCAGATGTTCTGAATTAACCGAGGCCACATTAAATGGTGAGAAGAAGGCTGATGCGACTTTGTTGTGGAGTGAAATATACCACTTCTAGGCGCAGATTTGGTCTGCACCATGGCAAGGCTGTTTGCTCCTTGGCTGTGTAAAGTAGCTTAGAGTCGGTGAGTCAAGTTATTTAGTCCATAATGCAGTACAGTCGGCCAGACTGTTTTTGCCTGCTATTCATAATCTGGGCTCCCAGCTGATGTAAACTGAATCTACGCCAGCCAAGTAAACAAACTATAAGTGCTGCAATGAGGCTTGGTACCAAATTAACAACTTGGAGTCTGTTTACTCCAGGCACCCTTCATTACCAAATCCCTGTCTGCAATCAATTACACTCCTTTGGGGAGATCATCTTTTCAGCATGTGTCCATACAGAACACAGATCTGCAAGGTAAAGAGAACTTAAAAGTATTGAAAAATAGACCTTGCTCTCATTATAATAATTAGATTTCAGCTGGTATAAGTCCTACCTACCTGCAGGAATGCATTCAACCCTACTATCTGGAATTTCTTGACGAAGGATGCCCAGAGTTAACTAGCTGCATAATTTGCCAGTAAGGTTCATTTTGCTAACTGGTGAGCTGAAATGCAAACACAGGTTGAACCTCCCTGATCCGGAACTCCCATATCTGGAACCACCCCTCGTCCAGAACCATTCCCGGCCACCGGATGGCGCATGTGCAGAACTCCGACATGAACAAATTGAAGTCCTTCCTCGCTGCCGACTCCCACAATCACTGGTCTGACCCTGCAATCCACAGCCCCTACCTCCATGATCTCTTTGCCGCATTCCCAGCCCCAAGCCAGCCAGCTCCGATATCCTCTTGCTCAGTACCTGTATCATCCAATTTAACGTGACCACCCCCCGTCTGGAAAAATCCCTTATTCAGAACGGGCCAGGTCCCAAGGGTTCCAGATAGGGGAGGTTCAACCTGTACTTGTTGACTTGTTTCTGTTATGTGGAGTTGTTATAGAATAGCCAATGCACAGTTTGTGCTATTAATTCGATATTAATTGTAGAATTTACTGCTGTTTTTTCTCCCACCTGCTATCTGTATTGCATTCAAATATGATATCAAAAACTTTCATGCATAGTATTTATAAATTAATATATTGAGGCTGGACAGATCTGGAGCACAGTTCACTTTATTTGTTTTAAGTATGCATGTGCTCAGAAAAGTGATGCATCAATGCAGGCAAGGTTTAGGTTGCCACATTTCTGTGCAGCTCCTTCCCTTTGGTTCTCATTATCACTAATGTAGATTGTCTCTTCATCATTTTCAGATTTACAACACTGTTTTTAATTTTTGTTCTGAATTATAATGGCCCCGCAGTTCCATGTGACCATTTGTCCTGGTGTTGTGCTGCTAAGCCAGAGTGGTCATCAATCCACTCCAGCACTGTCCCTGCTGTAAGATGGAGAACTATGCAAATACTATGCAGGAGACAAGACCAGGCTGCCTAACAAGATGCTTCAGAGTTGCAGTTTGCAGCAGGTCCTTCCCAAGACCAGCAGCCATTAGAATACCCCACCTCAATCTCATGAACAGCTAGCCACCTTTTGCAATGCAGGCCATCAGGTTGAATCTGGGAGAAGCACTAGAAGGGAAGAAAGGCACATTTCAACACTCAGAGGAAACATGATGTGAAGAAGGAGTAGCATGGCTATTGATCTATAATTGGTTGCAATAAGAGCAAGCGGGTACTTAGCTTGTGCTCATCTATTTAGGGAGATTATAAAGATTTCCAGGGGTCTGCTGTTCTATGAGGTTCTAGGATATCTATGGCATTGAAGGAATTGTCCTTTCTCTGGAGGTGGAGAAAATGGAGGAATGATGGTGGTGAAAAAGAAGAGATGATTAAACAGATGAGAACTTTTCATTGATAAGTTAATTTAGGATGCTGCTTGTTGGGGTCACTGAGGAGTCCTCTGAATTGGTGCTTTGTCCCATTACTATCCCAATCCATTACTACTCCTCTGCTTTCCTATTCTCCTGCTGCCATTTCTGTTTTGAATTCTCCTTGAGTAAGACCACAACTACCATCTGTGCCTCTCTGCATTTTCTGAAGGGCACATCGAGGCACTTGTCACTGCCTCCTTATGAGCAGCAAAACTAATTGCCCCATCCTCCTCTCTTGCTGACCTTCCTGTCCAAAGAGTCCGCTGGGGGCTGATCTTGTGAACTCCTTTCGCATCCCACTCACCTCACTCACCACAGCCTCCTTGAACTTCGCCAGCAGATCAATAATTAGCGTCTCACTCCACACTTCCCTCCATAATGTCCATTTACTTGCAAATAAGGCCCTTGCCATCCAAGACCTTATTGTGAATTATTGCATTGACCTATTGGCTTTGATTGAAGCTTGGCTTACGGATGATAACACCTTATTGAAGCCTCCCCATCTAGCAATACATTTAACTACCTGCTCCACCTAAATCACTGCTGTGATTGTATGGCCCTTGTCACCAAATTACATCATGGCTCCTCCTCCTACTCCTCCAGTACCTTCTCCTCCTTTGTGTACCTCACCTTGTTCCGCCTTCTCATCTCTCCTTTAAAATCCGTCTTGCCTAGCACTTCCCCTGTCAAGCCTCACCCAAGTTTCTCATCAAGATATCCTCCCTCCTTTCCTCCCTCAGCCTCTGCACTGTGATTCCTTATGCGCCATGATTTCAAACCCTATCTCAACTTCTTTGGCATTCTCTACTCTGATTTCACCTCCCTCCTATCCTCCCTAAACTTCTCTTTTGATAAAAATTCTCCTAGCAATATTCATGGCTATCCTCTTTACCTTGCCGTTTCACGTGGCCTCTCTATTCCCAGGTCTTGATCACAGGAGATGCCATCTCCGACTGCTTCCTTGTATTATTCAATCCCCTTACCCCCTTCCATCTTCCAACTCAACTTCCTTCTGCATCCGCCTCTAGAAAAAATTATCCCCCAAGTCTCTTACAATTGAATTTTCAAGGTGCTAATTGTCAAGCCTCTGGCCCTCCATTTGCTATTATCTTCAGCTGTTGATCTGCTTATCAACTCCCTCACCTCCATCTTTGATGCCCTTAACCCCAGTAAAACTATTAATCCCTCCCATCCTAATCATTACCCCTGGTATGTGTGCCATTTGCACTCCCTCATCCAAGGAAAACACAGAATTGGGTGCATCTGGCACACAACTGGCTTAGCCATCCATTGCCACATCTGTCTTGACCATATCAACCAATATTGGGCTTTAATCTCCTCTGCAAGGACCATCCTAGAGAGCAGAGATAACCACCAACTTATTTTCTCGGCTACAACTGTCTCATTGTACCTTTCTCCCCTGACCCTCTGCCCTCACCTTAAACAACAAGTGTGAGAAGCTTATAGACTTCTTTGTCACTAAGATTGAGATCATCTGTTAAACTGCCTTTGCTGCTTTCCCCCTTCTCATTGCCCACCAAGCCAAACCTCGTCCCAGGCCCAAGGCCTAAACCTGAGTCTTTCTCTAGTTTCTCTTCTATATCCTTTCATGCCCTCTCCAAACTAATCTCATCCATGAGTTACACTGTCTACTCCCTTGACCCCATTCTCACTAAACAGTTGACCACCTAACATCACTTCCTGTCCCCATGTTAGCTCACATTATAAATAGTACCCTATCCTCAGGTACCTTTCAAAACTGGCTTCATCACTCTGTCCTTGCAATCTCCAATCTTCCTTTCCTCTCCATTCCTTAAATGTGTTGTCATCACCCAAATCCATCTTTCCCACAACTCCATGTTTGGATCTCTCCAATCAGGTTTCCATCCCTGCCACGACAATGAAACAAATGAAAATCTCTGTGACTGTGACCATGGTATATTATCCATCCTCGTTGTCCTCAACTTCTCTGCTGCTTTTCACACAATGAACTACACCATCCTCCTCCAATGCCTCTCCTCTGTTGTCTAGCTCAGACTAACTACCTTTGCTTGGTTCCACTTTTACTTATCTAATCGTAGCCAGAACATCTGCAGCAATGGTTTCTTCCCCTCCTTCCTTATTGTTAGCTCAAGAGTTAGGACTGATCCTCAGTCCCCTCCTCTTCCTCATCTGCATGCTGCCCTTTGGCAACAACATGTGCAGCCATGGTGTCAATTTCCATAGGTATTCCGATGACACCAAGCTCTCCATCAAATCTCAACTGCTCCACTGCCTCTGTGTTGTCAGACTTACCTATCCTCCAGTTGAATATTGGGATGACCAAAAAAATTGTCTTTGGACCCTGCTACAAATTCCGTACCCTTACCACCAATTCCATCTCGCTCCTCTACCACTGTCTAGGTTGAATCAGACGGTTCGAAACCTCAGAATCCTATTGGTCCATGAACTTTTCCATCACAAAGACTACTTTCTTCCACCTCTGTACCATTGCCCGCCTCTGCCCCGTATTTTCTGATAGAAACATAGAAACATAGAAAATAGGTGCAGGAGTAGGCCATTTGGCCCCTCGAGCCTGCACCACCATTCAATAAGATCATGGCTCATCATTCTCAGTACCCCTTTCCTGCTTTCTCTCCATATCCCTTGATCCCTTTAGCCGTAGGGGCCATATCTAACTCCCTCTTGAATATATCCAATGAACTGGCATCAACAACTTTCTGCGGTAGAGAATTCCACAGTTTAACAACTCTCTGAGTGAAGAAGTTTCTCCTCATCTCAGTCCTAAATGGCCAACCCCTTATCCTAAGACTGTGTTCCCTGGTTCTGGACTTCCCCATCATCGGGAACATTCTTCCCGCATTTAACCTGTCCAATCCCGTCAGAATTTTATAAAGTTTCTATGAGATCCCCTCTCATCCTTCTAAACTCCAGTGTATAAAGGCCCAGTTGATCCAGTCTCTCCTCATATGTCAGTCCCGCCATCCCGGAAATCAGTCTGGTGAACCTTTGCTGCACTCCCTCAATAGCAAGAATGTCCTTCCTCAGATTAGGAGACCAAAACTAACACAATATTCCAGGTGAGGCCACACCAAGGCCCTGTACAACTGCAGTAAGACCTCCCTGCTCCTATACTCAAATCCTCTAGCTATGAAGGCCAACATACCATTTGCCTTCTTCACCGCCTGCTGTACCTGCATGCCAACTTTCAATGACTGATGAACCATGACACCCAGGTCTCGTTGCATCTCCCCCTTTCCTAATCTGCCGCCATTCAGATAATATTCTGCCTTCGTGTTTTTGCCCTCAAAGTGGATAACCTCACATTTATCCACATTATACTGCATCTGCCATGCATTTGCCCACTCACCTAACCTGTCCAAGTCACCCTGCAGCCTTTTAGCATCCTCCTCACAGCTCACACCACCACCCAGTTTAGTGTCATCTGCAAACTTGGAGATATTACACTCAATTCCTTCATCAAAATCATTGATGTATATTGTAAAGAGCTGGGGTCCCAGCACTGAGCCCTGCGGCACCCCACTAGTCACTGCCTGCCATTCTGAAAAGGACCCATTTCTACCGACTCTCTGCTTCCTGTCTGCCAACCAGTTCTCTATCCAAGTCAGTACATTACCCCCAATACCATGTGCTTTGATTTTGCACACCAATCTCTTGTGTGGGACCTTGTCAAAAGTCTTTTGAAAGTCCAAATACACCACATCCACTGGTTCTCCCTTGTTCACTCTACTAGTTACATCCTCAAAAAATTCCAGAAGATTTGTCAAGCATGATTTCCCTTTCATAATTCCATGCTGACTTGAACCGATCCTTTCCAAATGCGCTGCTATTTCATCTTTAATAATTAATTCCAACATTTTCCCCACTACTGATGTCAGGCTAACCGGTCTATAATTACCTGTTTTCTCTTTCCCTCCTTTTTTAAACAGTGGTGTTACATTAGCTACCCTCCAGTCCATAGGAACTGATCCAGAGTCGATAGACTGTTGGAAAATGATCACCAATGCATCCACTATTCCTATGGCCACTTCCTTAACTACTCTGCGATGAGCCTTCAATCCCATCAATTTCCCTAACACAATTTCCTGCCCAATAAGGATATCCTTCAGTTCCTCCTTCTCACTAGACCCTCGGTCCCCTAGTATTTACGGAAGGTTATTTGTGCTTTCCTTCGTGAAAACAGAACCTTGTTAGCCACGGTTGAGCCACCGTCCCCGTTTTATTTTTACTCCAGACAGGGATGCACAATTGTTGAAGTTCATCCATGTGATCTTTAAATGCTTGCCATTGCCGATCCACCGTCAACCCTTTAAGTATCACTCGCCAGTCTATTCTAGCCAATTCATGTCTCATACCATCAAAGTTACTTCTCCCCAAGTTCAGGACCCTGGTCTCTGAATTAACTGTGTCACTCTCCATCTTAATAAAGAATTCTACCATATTATGGTCACTCTTCCCAAGGGGCCTCACACAACAAGATTGTTAATTAGTCCTTTCTCATTACACATCACCCAGTCTAGGATGGCCAGCCCTCTAGTTGGTTCCTCGACATATTGGTCTAGAAAGCCATCCCTAATACACTCCAAAAAATCCTCCTCCATCGCATTGCTACCAATTTGGTTAGCCCAGTCAATATGTAGATTGAAGTCACCCATGATAACTGCTGTACCTTTATTGCACGCATCCCTAATTTCTTGTTTGATGCTGTCCCCATCCTCATTACTACTGTTTGGTGGTTTGTACACAACTCCCACTAGTGTTTTCTGCCCTTTGGTATTCCGTAACCCACCCATACAGATTCCACATCATCCAAGCTAATGTCCTTCCTTACTATTGCATTCATTTCCTCTTTAACCAGTAACGTCACCCCACCTCCTTTTCCTTTCTGTCTATCCTTCCTAAATGTTGAATACCCCCGGATGTTGAGTTCCCAACCTTGGTCACCCTGGAACCATGTCTCCGTGATGCCAACTACATCATATCTGTTAACTGCTATCTGCGCAGTTAATTCGTCCACCTTATTTCGAATACTCCTCGCATTGAGACACAGAGCCTTCAGGCTTGTATTTTTAACACCCTTTGCTCCTTTAGGATTTTGTTGTACTGTGGCCCTTTTTGCTTTTTGCCTTGGGTTTCTCTGTCCTCCACTTTTACTTTTCTTCTTTCTATCTTTTGCTTCTGCCCCCATTCTACTTCCCTCTGTCTCCCTGCTTAGGTTCCCATCCCCCTGCCATATTAGTTCAACCCCTCCCCAACAGCACTAGCAAACACTCCCCCTAGGACATTGGTTCCAGTCCTACCGAGGTGCAGACCATCCAGTTTGTACTGGTTCCACCTCCCCCAGAACCGGTTCCAATGTCCCAGGAATTTGAATCCCTCCCTTCTGCACCACTACTCAAGCCATATGAGATATCCTGCGATTCCTACTCTGACTAGCACGTGGCACTGGTAGCAATCCTGGGATTACTACGTTTGAAGTCCTACTTTTTAATTTAGCTCCTAGCTCCCTAAATTCGTCTTGTAGGACCTTATCCCATTTTTTACCTATATCATTGGTACCTATATGCACCACGACAACTGGCTGTTTACCCTCCCCCTTCAAAATGTCCTGCACCCACTCCGACACATCCTTGACCCTTGCACCAGGGAGACAACATACCATCCTGGAGTCTTGGTTGCGGCCGCAGAAACATCTGTCTATTCCCCTTACAATAGAATCCCCAATCACTATAGCTCTCCCACTCTTTTTCCTGCCCTCCTGTGCAGCAGAGCCACCCACGGTGCCATGGACTTGGCTGCTGCTGCCCTCCCCTGATGAGTCATCCCCCTCAACAGTACCCTTAGCGGCGTATCTGTTTTGCAGGGGGCTGACCGCAGGGGACCCCTGCATTACCTTCCTTCCACTGCTCATCCTGCTGGTCACCCATCCCCTATCTGGCTGTGTAACCTTTACCTGCGGTAAGACCAACTCACTAAACGTGCTATTCACGACATCCTCAGCATCGCGCATGCTCTAGAGTGAATCCATCCGCAGCTCCAGTGCCGCAATGTGGTCTGTCAGGAGCTGCAGCCGGATACACTTCCCGCATATGTAGTCGTCAGGGACACTGGTAGCGTCCCTGACTTCCCACATAGTACAGGAGGAGCATAACACATGTCCGAGCTCTCCTACCATGACTTAACCCCTAGAATAACTTAATTTGGCAACAATAATGCCAGAGATTACTTACTGAAAAAGAAAAAACTACTCACCAATCACCAGCCAATCACTTACCCCCCTTGGCTGTGACGTCACCTTTTAATTTCTTTCTACTTTTTTGCCTTCTCTCCCTGTTGTAGCTGCACTAGCTGGCCTTTATAGGCAGCTCCGACGTCCCCAAACCTCTTTTCCTCCCAGGTTGGGGAGTCAGCACTGGTGAGGAAAACAAGACAAAGCAACACCTCCCGCTCCCACTTCCCAAACTCTTAGCTTTGCATTCTGACCTGCCGCTGCACTCAATTCCTTATCCGAAATACAACTGCAAGTGAGCAGGTAGAATCCTGGTCACCTTGTGTTTTTTTTAGCTATGGATTCTGAACCCAATTAAAGTTCTCATAATTGCCACTTTGGCTGAGATAAGCTAACTCAGATCATACATACTGAAGATTGAACATGGAAGCGTCATGATCTATATGGCTCAGTATCACACCATGCATTGGATTTACTCATTGAGCTATCAGCAGAGCTCAGCTGTTATACTTTGAAGTGGTCCAATTGGACATTTCTGTAATGTGTGTTGTAAAATTGAATGCCACAGGTAATGATCGATTGTGCTCAGTTGTATATCAGGTACCAAGCTAAATGAGGATCTTGACTGGAATTTTAAAATTATTTTTAAATGATGTTTGTGCCACTGGCTACGGTGATTACTGTACTACATTTGAGGAATTTTGATGGAAATTATCTGCAGAGAACATGCTGAAAAACACTGTTTTTCTCCTTATATGTTCAGCACACAAGGAATTCTGCCAATCTTTAATGCTACTAGATAAAATTATTATAATTCAACAATCTTCTCTCTTTAAAAAAATCCATTTAAAAAGTCACATCCGATGGAATAGAATGGAAAAAGAATGGTCCTTTCACTTGCCCGTTATTAATGTCTTCATTCTTGTTGACTACTGATAATAAATGGCAGCTTTGACAACATTAAGCAGCACAAACTGTATTTTCCTATGTTACCTCTGTTTTTAACTCTGAACTGTGTCAGCTGGATAAAAAAACTAGCCTGATGATTTTATTGCAAGAGCCAGCATGAAGATTATTGTAGTACACTGAAAATAACAACGTTGGAATATACACTCAAAGAATAGCCACATCTCAGGTCATTGTGCTGTAGAGTGTCATTTATTGCTGGAAAGATTTGGATGATTGCATGCTGGTTATATGTGCACTTTCAGTAGTCAGTTAACTAGGTCCGCCCCATAGAGCTTGATATATTTTAGCAAATATAACTGCATGTGGTATTGTTCCCACTCCTTTGTGTGGACTCAGCAAACATATTACTGTACTGCAGTCTTCCACTTCTTTCTAACTCCATTGTGAAAGTATTGATTTCATTAAAGCTAATATTCAGACCAAATGTTCATCATTCTGTTTTGGCCATTCAGTCAAAATTTCTTGACCAGAATAGTTGTGTGCATAGCCTTGGACCTTAATTTCTTCTTTAACAAAACATTGATATGTACCACGTACTGTGATTTTAGAAAGAATATGCAAATTAGTTATTTCTTTGTCAATTTGGTGGTACAAGCATGCAAACAAAAAGAAAAAAATGTCTGTAAAAACATTCACTGCAAACTTTAACTTGGTTACAGAGCTTTATATATGTATGTTCTGAGTGGGAAGATTTTAATTTTATTACCTGTGATAGTGTCCAAGGTAATTAAGGTTAGTGCAAGCTGTTGAAATGGGCTATTTGCTCTTTACCAAGATTCATTGTCTTCTGTGCCCCCTACCCCATCATGCTATTTATTCCCATGGAAACAGACTGATCACGCCACAGTACTTCTTTCTTAACTTCTATCGCTTGTACTTATGCCAAAAAGTGAAACTTGTTTTCATTAAGCAATAATCCAAGGTTGAATCGTGGAAAAAGCCCACAGCAGTGCTGCAGTTAGTTACATTGTGTGAAAGCTTTCTGAACGTCTGTCTGCTTTCTTTTTTCATTTCAATGACTATGAGATCTTTAATGAAAGATACATTTTATATTATAACAAGAAACATTAGGCTGATTCAAACTCAATATTTGGTTATCAAACTTGTATTTTATGAAGCTACCAGTATAATTAAAATACAATGCTTAGTGTGGACTTGAGAGCTGCTGTTTCTTTTTGTACTTTAGAAGCATAAGTTCAGAATAAGGAAGGTTTAAGGGCTGTGTCAATCTGCCTGACGGAGTGCTTTGAATTTAAACTGCTACATTGGTTTAAAACTATGGTCCAACAATACGGTCAGTGGTGTCCGGTCTGCACGGGCATGGAGGGCTGGTGCTTACAATGTGCCTGAAATATGCAGCACACACCAGTGTGAGCAGCAAGTGCATAGGTGGATGGAAGCTGCACAATGACTGTATGTTCTTTAGGCCGTCAACTTTAATGTAAGTGATGTGGTTGCGCCATAATGCATCTGCATGGCACCCACTTGGAACGAGTGCTTGAAGAAGAGCCGCATTGTTTTAAAAATCAAGTTCTTACCCATTGCCACCCAGTGCCCCCACCTGGCGCCCCAACTTCTGGCACCATATATTGACCCTTATATTTACTGTCAAAGGCAAACTATCCCTCCTCATCCTTCTTGACTTGCCTGCTGCCTTTGACACAGTTGACCACTCCATCCTTCTTCAACACCTCTCCACCATCGTCTAGCTGGGTGGGACTGCACTCACCTGGTCCATTCTTATCTATCTAATCATAGCCAGAAAATCACCTGCAATGACTTCTCTTCCCACTTGCACATCGTTACTTTTGGTGTCCCCCAAGGATCTATCCTTGGCCCCCACCTATTTCTCATCTACATGTTGCCCCTTGGCGACATCATCCGAAAACACAGTGTCACTTTCCACATGTACGCTGATGACACCCAGCTCTACCTCACGACCACTTCTCTTGATTCCTCCATGGTTTCCAAATTGTCAAACTGCTTGCCCGACATCCAGTTTTGGATGAGCAGAAATTTTCTCCAATTAAATATTGGGAAGACCAGAGCCATTGTTTTCGGTCCCTGCCACAAACTTCGTTCCCTAGCCATTGACTCCATCCCTCTCCCCAACATATGTCTGAGGCTGAACCATACTGTTCGCAACCTTGGTGTCATATTTGATCCTAACATGAGCTTTCGATCACATATCCGTAGCATAACTAAGACCACCTATTTCCACCTCCATAACATCACCAGTCTCCACCCTTGCCTCAGCTAATCTACTGCTGAAACCTTCATCCATGCTTTTGTTACCTCTAGTCTTGACTATTCCAACGCACTCCTGGCTGGCCTACATTTTACCCTATGTAAACTTGAGATGATCCGACCCAGAGTGTCCTAACTCGCACCAAGCCTCACTCACCCATCACTCCTGTGCTTGCTGACCTACATTGGCTCCCGGTTAAGCAATGCCTCAATTTCAAAATTCTCATCCCTCCCTATCTCTGTAATCTCCTTAAGCCCACAACCTCCTGAGATATCTGCGCTCCTTTAATTCTGCCCTCGTGATCATCCCTGATTATAATCGCTCAACCATTGGTGGCCTTGCCTTCTGTTGCGTCGGCCCTAAGCTCTGGAATTCTCTGCCTAAACCGCTACACATCTCTACCTTTCTTTCCTCCTTTAAGGCACTCCTTAAAACCTACCTCTTTGACCAAGCTTTTGGTCACCTGCCCTAATTTCTCCTTATGCAGCCCGGTGTCAAATTTTTTATCTCATAATACACCTGTGAAGCGCCTTGGGATGTTTTACGACATTAAAAACGCTATATAAATACAAATTGCAGTTGTTGTTGAATCTATTTGATTTTTATACCCCCAGCTTTTTCCTTTTCTCTTTTGGAGGCATTGAAATACATTGCGGTATGGTGCTGTGAACAATGCAGAACTCTGATATCTTGTGCAAGTGGTAATTTCTCCTGTGTGACCCTTACTAGCAAGTCTGACAGGATATTCAACCAAAGGGGCATTGCAGCCAAATGCAAGCTTGTCCTCCCCTGATACCCACACACATGCAGCCTCCAGTGGGAGTCACTGGATAAAATCGAGAGAGTTACCCCGGCTGTTATTTACTATTTTCCTCCATTGCACGGAGACACTGAGGCCAATTTAGGACTGAATGTCTGACACCACTATAGAAGATAGATAGAACATAGAAAATAGGTGCAGGAGTAGGCCATTCGGCCCTTCGAGCCTGCACCGCCATTCAATGAGTTCATGGCTGAACATGCAACTTCAGTACCCCATTCCTGCTTTCTCGCCATACCCCTTGATCCCCCTAGTAGTAAGGATTATATCTAACTCCTTTTTGAATATATTTAGTGAATTCGCCTCAATAACTTCCAATGAATACAAGCCCAATTGATCCAGTCTTTCTTGATATGTCAGTCCCGCCATCCCGAGAATCAGTCTGGTGAACCTTTGCTGCACTCCCTCAAGTTAGGAGACCAAATCTGTACACAGTACTCCAGGTGTGGCCTCACCAGGGCCCTGTACAACTGTAGTAACACCTCCCTGCCCCTGTACTCAAATCTCCTCGCTATGAAGGCCAACATGCCATTTGCTTTCTTAACCGCCTGCTGTACCTGCATGCCAACCTTCAATGACTGATGTACCATGACACCCAGGTCTCGTTGCACCTCCCCTTTTCCTAATCTGTCACCATTCAGATAATAGTCTGTCTCTCTGTTTTTACTACCAAAGTGGATAACCTCACATTTATCCACATTATACTTCATCTGCCATGCATTTGCCCACTCACCTAACCTATCCAAGTCACTCTGCAGCCTCATAGCATCCTCCTCGCAGCTCACACTGCCACCCAACTTAGTGTCACCCGCAAATTTGGAGATACTACATTTAATCCCCTCGTCTAAATCATTAATGTACAATGTAAACAGCTGGGGCCCCAGCACAGAACCTTGCAGTACCCACTAGTCACTGCCTGCCATTCTGAAAAGTACTCATTTACTCCTACTCTTTGCTTCCTGTCTGACAACCAGTTCTCAATCCACGTCAGCACACTACCCACAATCCCATATGCTTTAACTTTGCACATTAATCTCTTGTGTGGGATCTTGTCGAAAGCCTTCTGAAAGTCCAAATACACCACATCAACTGGTTCTCCCTTGTCCACTCTACTGGAAACATCCTCAAAAAATTCCAGAAGATTTGTCAAGCATGATTTCCCTTTCACAAATCTATGCTGACTTGGACCTATCATGTCGCCTCTTTCCAAATGCGCTGGAATGACATCCTTAATAATTGATTCCATCATTTTACCCACTACTGATGTCAGGCTGACCGGTCTATAATTCCCTGTTTTCTCTCTCCCTCCTTTTTTAAAAAGTGGGGTTACATTGGCTACCCTCCACTCCATAGGAACTGATCCAGAGTCTATGGAATGTTGGAAAATGACTGTCAATGCATCCACTATTTCCAAGGCCACCTCCTATGTCAGCCATTGAGTTGCACTATGTCAGCCAATGAGTTGGAAGCAGGGTGTGACTCATGGCAGTACTCACAACAAACAGTGTCTATGTAAACAGCACAATACAACAAACAGTCTGCATTGGGATTATGTAGGAGTCTTTTTAAAAAGAGTCTCTACAAACTGTAGCAAAAAGAACCTATGACCGAAACTACGGTAATGGGGAGACTTTTAACTGCCAAGAACGGGTGGTTTGGGATTGGTCGGTAGTTAAATTTGGCAAAACAAATCATGACTGCAACACACTCCAACGCGCCGAAGTCCGGGTTTCACTGAGGCGGTTGGCTGTATGCCTTTTCACAAGAATTTAATTTACTTTGGATTTATCGCCTCCAGCACGGGTTTTCCGTGGCTCAGAAAACTGACCAGTAAAAAGTAGGCACGTTGCAAGTGCATTTCATGGGGTTCATGGGGGTCTATTAACTTCAGATAGCATGAACATAAGGCTCACTTCTTACTGCTGCTTTGTAAGTTTCCTCTAGTAAATGTTTAGCAGAGAGTTCTTATCACTATACAGGTATTGGAAAACTTTGGAGGCTTTTAAACAAACACCAGCAAGTTGAGAGGCACCTTGGATGTTTTTGACAATAGATCAAAAGTGGAAAACCATCATCATTCACGGCAGCAACGATGTGCTGTGGTGGGATCAGCAGGTGCAGAGGAGAGAGGTGCAGAGGAGAGAGGTGCAGAGGAGAGAGGTGCACAGGAGAGGGGCCGAGGTCGCAGGAGGCATTACCCACGTAATAGGATATACAGTCAGAGGCTCAGCCTTCTTCATCTCTCGGAAGAGCAGTGTTTCTGCAGACTGAGGTTGCCACGTCAGGTGTTGGCAGACATCTGCAGCCTCCTAAAGGAAGACTTGGTCCATGCTGGATCTGGTGGCCACACATTACCAGTGACTGTGAAAGTCACAATGGACCTCAATTTCTTTGCCTATGGTTCCTTTTGAGGCGTTACTGGAGACATCGCAAGAGTTTCGCAGTCCATGACACATAAATGCATAAGGTAGGTGACGGATGGATTGCTTGGCAGAACTCGGAGTAATGTAAACTTTCCCTGTGTTGACAATAGCCATAATGAGCAGACACGTGGATTCACTTCTGTAGCTGGCTTCCCACAGGTACAGGGTGCCATCGATTGTACACACATGGCAATCCGAGCACCCCCACGGCAACCAGAAGTTTTCATCAACCTTAAGGAATATTATTCCATCAATGTGCAGCTGGTGTGCAACCATAAGAGGTTCATGCAGGTGTGTCCTAAAAGAGTTCATGCAGGTGTGTGCCATATTCCCTGAGAGCTGTCATGATTCTTTCATAATGCAGCAGTCCAGCCTTACAAACCCTCTCTTTCCAGGAAGCAGACTTAATAGCTGACTCTTAGGACACACGGGATACCACATTCAACTTGGCTCATGACACCTGTGAGAAACCCCACCAATGAGTCGCTGGAGCACTACAACCAAAGCCACATGACCACCAGGTGTGTCATTGAGCAAGCCATTGGCATGTTGAAGATGTGCTTCAGGTATCTAGATAGGTCTGGAAGCACCCTTGAGTATGCACCAGCGAGAGTGTTCAGACTAATATTTGGTGTACTGCTTTCTGCACAACTTTGTGCAGCAGAGAATACTGCAGGTGGAGGACGAAGGTGCTCATCAGGCATCTTTGGATGAGGAGAGCATTGAAGAGGAGAAGGAGGAATATGAAGATGGGGCGTCCATCGCCAGACCAGCCGTGTACATTGCTGCCCAGGATGCCCTAATAGTGTGAAGGGTTAGCTAGTGGTGACTCACACAGGAAAATATCATAAATGAAATCTTCTGACCTGGTCCCACCACCGGGACCACCACCCCCATCCCCCAAACCCATTCAATCACGCATCCATCCATTGCACATCCAATGGGTCCTGTCATATATTGCCATTCATTGTGAAATAAGTGAAAGGACAAGTTGATACTCGGGATACAATAATGAGCAAGACATGAAAGTGGTGCTAAGCAAGAGGGTTAGAAATTCGTTATAGCCAAGAAATAGACAGTGTTTAGACTAAAAGGAAGTGAAATTGACCCTTTTATAGCCCTGTTAGCTTTTCTAGGGGGCGCTAATGGGGTACAAGACACTTTTCATACAGAGGAGGGGGTCGCTACTGTCTCCCAGGAAATTGCTCGGGAGTTTGCGGAGGTGCTGCCATGGCAGAGCCGCACCCTGCAGTTAGTGCCCCAGACCACTGTGCAACCGGCGATTACATTATCACTGTGTGTGATGACTCCTCACTGCCCCTCCCTGAACCAACCCGCGGGGGAACTTGGCACACGGGCCACAGGCTGGCGCAAGCGGATGTCCAGGCCAGTTTCGCACACAGTGCAGGAGGAAATTTAAAAAGCTCACATGGGTGGTCAGGGTGAGTGAAGACTTCAACAAATACTGCATACCACCATCTGTAACACAAGCCTCACACACTGCTCAGTGCAGCTCACCCCCAGCACTCACCTTCCACCAATCTCTACCTAGCAACACTAACACCCACATCTCACACCTTGTACACAATGACAGCTGTTCAAGGGTCATTAGTTATTAAAATTCATGTAATATGTGTGATATGTTTATCGATAAATTTATTAAGTATGTTTTGAATATTTTGTGGTCTCTCTCATTTCACCTTTGTGCTCAGGAGGATGCTGTAATATGGCATGAGACAGGGATTGTCTGATGGGGATGTGGTGAGCTACAGAGATCTGGGGTT
Source organism: Pristiophorus japonicus (assembly GCF_044704955.1). NCBI lineage: Eukaryota > Metazoa > Chordata > Chondrichthyes > Pristiophoridae > Pristiophorus > Pristiophorus japonicus. The sequence goes on from NC_091981.1 coordinate 106,429,351, forward strand.
TCATTCATGCGAATCGGAGTATGATGAGTCGGTTCCACATTCTCTGATGTCATGATCTCCATGATGGCGAGGTCTCTGGTGATCGAGTTTACCAGCAGCACTACCGGCAACACCAGTATGGCATGCAATGCTGGAAACGGCATCAGCTGTCGTTGCAGCTGTCAACTGAATTTTAGCATCATCTCGTGGCACTATCGTGTGGCGCAAACCACACAAATTACCCCCCACCTAGCATCGTTATAACAAAAGGAAATTTAACAACAAAAAATGTTGTCAAACACCCATGTGCATACCCTTGGTGAATTGCAATTTCTTCAACTTACGCTTCCTACCACTTCTACTTGGTGCATTCTGTGTGGCTTCAGTAGAGGTAGAGGCAGGTTACTCAGACCCCTGCCCCGACTGCTGAAATGCTTTTGGCCAATGCCCTCTGGGTTTCAGAGCCCCTTAGGGCCTCACCAAAGACTGCTTCACCTGCACCTATGCTGGGGAAGACTCGGCCATCGGGAGATGAGACAGCATGTTGGGTATTGGCTGAGGTGGAGCAACGGGTGAGAAGTGAGAGCACTTTGAGTAGAGTTCCCTCTTCCATGTCCCCTTTCACCATCATCTTTCTCCTGGGCCAGCACCACATCACTCCCACCACTCTGCTGCAGACCAGATTGGTGAAGGTCAGCGCCACATTGTAAGACCACGGTTAAGGAATCTGTCATTCTGTTTAAGGCGGCATATATGTTGGCATCCAAAGTCTGCATTGCCATGGTCATGGCCTACATGGACTCATTTAAGAGCTGTGCTTGAACGTCCATGGAGGTAGCAACTCTCTCCATAGCAGGCAGTCTCACAATTCCCTGCATTACCAATCAACTAGCGATCAAATTGGATTCCTCCATCCACTCCGCTATTGTGGAGAATGTGCGTGGCATGCTGGGCAGAACTTGGCTAAGTTGCTGATGTACGTCCAACATTCTCCTTCTCAATGATAGCCCCGGGGTTTAGCATCTGTATGAAGCTGAGCAAAGCGAGGAGAGTATTGTGCCCCTGATGTGTACTCACCACTGCTGTCCCTGCCACTAGTGTCTGCTCATGCTCACTTGTGATTTGTGGATCACCAGGTGAAAACCCAACAACCCTCTAACTGAACCCATCGAAGTGCGATTATTTGTACTGATGGTTGGCTGTATGTCCATTAACGATGCACCCGCAGAAGGAAAGAGGTCCTCTGAGTAATTGTCTCAATGGATGTCTTGCAGCACTTGCAGTATGCATGACTGCTCTGGAAAACAAAGGGAAGGGATATGTATTAGTTCTGGCAAAGTAATAATCTTGACAGTCACCATACTCAGTCTTTTAATATTTCAGTCATTAATGAAATAAAGTCGGCATATGTGTCAGAGATATTTGTATTTCTGATACCAACTATCTGCAAGTTCCCTGTCTCTCCATTTCCGATTGAGAGGGACGCAAATGTGCCACTTATCACCAGGGCATACTCCTCTGCATCAGTGAGCTGGACTATTTGTGGTAGTCCTCTTCCTCTCCTTTTCATAAAAACATAAGAAATAGGAGCAGGAGTAGGCCATTTAATAAGATCATGGCTGATCTGATCATGGACTCAGCTCCACTTCCCTGCCCTCTTCCCATAACCCTTTATTCCCTTATCACTCAAAAATCTGTCTATCTAAATATATTCAATGATCCAGCCTCCAGAGCTTTTTGGGGCAGAGAATTCCACAGAATTACAACCTCTGAGAGAAGAAATTCCTCCTCATCTCAGTTTTAAATGGGCACCCCCTTATTCTGAGACTATGTCCCCTAGTTTTAGTTTCCCCTATGAGTGGAAATATCCGCTCTGCATCCACCTTGTCAAGTCCCCTCATTATCTTATATATTTCGATAAGATCACCTCTCATTTTTCTGAACTCCAATGAGTATAGGCCCAACCTACTCAACCTTTCTTCAGAAGTCAACCCCTCATCTCCAGAATGAACCTTCTCTGAACAGCCTCCAAAGCAAGTATATCTTTCCTTAAATATGGAGAACAAAACTGTACGCAGTACTCTAGATGTGGCCTCACCAATACCCTGTACAGTTGTAGCAGAACTTCTCTGCTTTTATACTCCATCCCCCTTGCCAACATTCCATTTGCCTTCCTGATCACTTGCTGTACCTGCATACTAACTTTTTGTGTTTCATGCACAAGGACCCCCAGGTCCCTCTGTATGGCAGTACTTTGCAATTTTTCTCCATTTAAATTATAATTTGCTTTTCTATTTTTTTCTGCCAAAGTGTATAACCTCACATTTCCCCACATTGTACTCAATCTGCCAAATTTTTGCCCACTCACTTAACCTGTCTATATCCTTTTGCAGATTTCTTGTGTCCTCCTCACAAATTGCTCTCCCACCCATCTTTGTATCATCAGTAAACTTGGCTATATTACACTCAGTCCCTTCATCCAAGTCATTAATATAGATTGTAAATATATAGAGGCCCAAGCATAGATCCCTGCGGCACCCCACTTGTTACTGTTTGTCAACCGGAAAAGGATCATTTATCCCGACTCTCTGTTTTCTGCTTGTTAGCCAATCCTCTATCCATGCCACTATATTACCCTAACCCCGTAAACTTTTATCTTGTGCAGTAACCTCTTATGTGGCATGTAGGGGTAAAAGGAAGGCTTCTCTCCCTCAGGACTGACTACCTGATATATATAATCGACACCTTGCCCTTCTCTTCTGTATAACGACCACGGAAGTAAACAAACAATATCTTAGGTTGAACCAGCTTTATTTCGAGCAATGCAAGGGAAGGTTCAGTCGTGGAACCTTCAAAATACATGAGATTTTGAGTATAATTTATATAGGCTTTAGAGAGGAGCTACCTTCCTACAAAATCATCGATAGGTCTATTGCTATCAGCGGAGTTACATTCATTTGTCGACTCTTATCAGACTAGCTCTGAGTGGTATATGCATCTGTCCATCTCCCATCATTGTGGTGTTCCATTATTTTCCCTCTGCCCCAGTCTGCACGTCACCTAAAGTAACTGTTCTCAAAATACTGGCTGTCTTATCTCTTCCTCAGAGACTTCTAATCAAAATTGTAACTGCTGACTTGTATGTGTTACTAAGGTTAAGGATACAGTTTTGATGCGTTATAAGTGTGCTTTACCTACATAAGCAAGTGTTACATACATAGGCAATTTCTCAGACCCCCCTAATACTGACTAGGTCACCATCTTCAGCATTGTATTCTGATCACCTTTCTGTCTGCTACAATTTATCCCTTACATGGAACCTTATCGAATGCCTTCTGGAAATCCAAATACACCACATCCACTGGTTTCCCCTTATCCACCTGCTTGTTACATCCCCAAAGAACTCCAGAAAATTTGTCAAACATGATTTCCCTTTCATAAAACCATGCTGACTCTGCTTGACTGTATTATGCTTTTCCAAATGTCTTGCTCCTGCTTCCTTAATAATAGACTCCAGCATTTTCCCAATGACAGATGGTAGGTTAACTGGTCTATAGGTTCCTGCTTTCTGTCTGCCTCCTTTTTTAAATAGGGGCGTTACATTTACAGTTTTCCAATCCATTTGGACCTCCCCAGAATCCAGGGAATTTTGGTAGATTACAAGCAATGCATCCACTATCTCTGCAGCCACTTCTTTTAAGACCCAAGGATGCAAACCATCAGGTCCAGGGACTTGTCCGCTTTTAGTCCCATTATTTTACCGAGTACTAATTCTTTCATGATAGTGATTGTATTAAGTTCCTCTCTCCCCATAGCCCCTTGATTAACCACTATTGGGATGTTTTTAGTGTCTTCTACCATGAAGACTGATACAAAATATTTGTTCAAACTCTCTGCCATTTCCCTGTTCCCCATTATTAATTCCCTAGTCTCATCCTCCAAGGGACCAACATTTACTTTCGTTTTGCGCTCTCTTCTCCTACAAGGGGTGAAAAACAGACCTAAGTGGGTGAAGGTGAGGTATTCACCCGATGGATGCAGTGCATTCAGTGAAGGTACTATGAGACAGGTGCATCACATTGCATATGGAGCGGGGTGAGTGATATCGGTGGATGGATAAATTGGGAGGTGATGAAGTGCATAGAAAGTGAATGCTGAGTTCTGTTGAAATTTGAGTAGTGTGAGTAGATGTGATGGAGTACACTTGGCAAGACAGAGTGAAAGATTGGGGGAGGGGGTCTTGTACACCACAGGATTTAGGTGAATCATAAGAACATAACAGAAGAATTAGGAACAGGAGTAGGCCATCTAGCCCCTCGAGCCTGCTCCGCCATTCAACAAGATCATGGCTGATCTGGCCGTGGACTCAGCTCCACTTACCCGCCCGCTCCCCGTAACCCTTAATTCCCTTATTGGTTAAAAATCTATCTATTTGTGATTTGAATACATTCAATGAGCTAGCCTCAACTGCTTCCTTGGGCAGAGAATTCCACAGATTCACAACCCTCTGGGAGAAGAAATTCCTTCTCAACTCGGTTTTAAATTGGCTCCCCCGTATTTTGAGGCTGTGCCCCCTAGTTCTAGTCTCCCCGACCAGTGGAAACAACCTCTCTGCCTCTATCTTGTCTATCCCTTTCATTATTTTAAATGTTTCTATAAGATCACCCCTCATCCTTCTGAACTCCAATGAGTAAAGACCCAGTCTACTCAATCTATCATCATAAGGTAACCCTCTCATCTCCGGAATCAGCCTAGTGAATCGTCTCTGTACCCCCTCCAAAGCTAGTATATCCTTCCTTAAGTAAGGTGACCAAAACTGCACGCAGTACTCCAGGTGCGGCCTCACCAATACCCTATACAGTTGCAGCAGGGCCCCCCTGCTTTTGTACTCCATCCCTCTCGCAATGAAGGCCAACATTCCATTCGCCTTCCTGATTACCTGCTGCACCTGCAAACTAACTTTTTGGGATTCATGCACAAGGACCCCCAGGTCCCTCTGCACCGCAGCATGTTGTAATTTCTCCCCATTCAAATAATATTCCCTTTTACTGTTTTTTTTTCCAAGGTGGATGACCTCACATTTTCCGACATTGTATTCCATCTGCCAAACCTTAGCCCATTCGCTTAACCTATCTAAATCTCTTTGCAGCCTCTCTGTGTCCTCTACACAACCCGCTTTCCCACTAATCTTTGTGTCATCTGCAAATTTTGTTACACTACACTCTGTCCCCTCTTCCAGGTCATCAATCAGAAAGGTACTTACTTTTCCTAACCAGGTTAGGTCATTCAACAGCTTCCTGCACTGCATCCAAGAAAGGGGCACAGCTCTCCTGCTACTCTCTTCCTCAGCTACCTCCAACCATGCCTTCTTGGTGAGAGCAGCAGATTTCTTCCTCCCATTGCTGGGGAAAAGTATGTCCCTCCTGCTCCTGACTGCACCTAGCAGTGATTCCAGGGATATGCCATTAAATCCAGGTGCTGCATTTGTTCGTGAATTCAAATCCTACCATGGCAGCTAGGGAATTTATATTCAGTTAATTAAATAAATCTGGAATAAAAAGCTAGTATCAGAACTAGTGACCATGAAACTACCGGATTGTTGTAAAATCCCAACTGGTTCACTCATGTCTTGTAGGGAAGGAAATCTGCCGGGCCTATGTGACTCCAGATGCACAGCAATGTGGTTGACTCTTAACTGCCTTCTGAATGGCCCAACAAGCCACTCAGTTGTAATAAACGGTTACAAAAAACAATAATAAGAATAAAACTGAAGAGACCACCTGGCATCAACCTTGGCACTGGCTTCGGACATGACAACGGCACACCCAGCTCAGTGGCCCAGCAAAGTCCTCCTCAATATCTTCTGGGGACTTGTGCCAAAATTGGGAGAGCTGTCCCACTGACTAGTCAAGAAACAGCCTGATATAGTTATACTCACAGAATCATACCTTTCAGCCAATGACCATGAACCTACTGGATTGTTGTAAAAGAAAATCTGCATCACTAATGTCCTTTAGAGAAGGAGATCTGCTGTCCTTACCTAATCTGGTAACCCCAGACCCACAACAATGTGGTTGCCGCTTAACTGCTCTCTGAAATGGCCTAGCAAGCCATTCAATTGTTCAAGGACAATAAGTGCTGGCCTATCCAGTGATACCCAGATCCTGTGAACAAATAAATTAAAAAAAAATTAAACTTTGACTCCCACACCTGCACTAATGTCACCAGAAGGACGTTACACAGTAAGTTAGCGCTGGGCTAGTCCCCAGTGCAAATTTTTCTCCTGTAGCACTTCGTCCATTTTCAGCGGCCGTTAGCCCAAGGCCAAGGTGACACTGGCAACTCTCATTGCGGCCACAAATCTTTAGCCCTATGGGCTAGATTTTTCACCGTTATTTCTGGCCTGGGCGGTAAAAATGGGTTTTCAGATCGCTGGCTTCTCGCCCATTCTCAAAGCACCTATTCTCCATTTTTGAAATTGGGCGTTACTGCGAGTGATATGAAATGGGCGGTAGTGTTAAATCTCTCTGACCTTCTGCCGTAAAGTGTCGCCGTCCTTAGCAATGGCATGGCAACGTTCGATTCCCACGATTCACGGGGTCAAGGGTCATCATGACATGCGCAGGAGAGGAGACAGAGAGAGAGGGAACTGAGAGGGACTGAACGCGTGTGTGGCTGTGGTGTGTGCTTGTTTGGCTGTTGTGGGAGGCACGAGGGAGATTCACCAGCAGCAAAAAGCCTACTAAGCACCAAGAACATAGTTGGCACTAAGATTTTGTCCAACAAATAAGATATAACATGGAAGGGATGGTGGAGGCCCTGGAGCTGGTAGCCAGGAACACTGGTGGAAGAGGGCTCCCAGGGGTCCCGGGGCACGGCACTGCACCCCAAGGTGCTGCACCCCATTGTCAACCACACATGAGAACCAGGAGCAACATCTTGCTTTTGGCTCGGAGCACGTTCCCACGTCGGGACCATCCTCTCTTGTCAGAAATACTGATGATTTCAGACAAATGTTCGGTTTAAATGTTTTTTATTTAACAAAACCTTGTTGCGAATTGGCTCAGATAGCTGCACCGTTACACGCTGGTGATTCCTTAATATCAAAGGATATAATTACACTTAACTTCAATCAACTTAAACTTTAACTGTCACCAAGGTGATGCCCACCATTGATGTATGAGCTACACACCCAGCAGTGTGTCAGCCTTGTAAATAACACCAATATTCTTTCAGGCAAAGCGCTCATTGATGAGCTCCTGACCTAAGGCTCTTGCAGCTATCATGCCACCACGGATCCTTTCATGGGGGGGTGGAGGCATGGCTTCAGCGTCAGCTTGATTGCCTGGGCTGATGTCAGCATCCGCCTCCTCGTCCTCCTCTTCCTCTCTGTGGTGAGGTGGAGTGTCAGACTCTTCAGGCAATTCTTGTCCCCTCCTGATAGCCAAATTGTGCAGCATGGAGCATACCACCATGAATTGAGCTACCTGCTTAGGGTGGTATTGGAGCTCGCCTCCTGAGTGGTCCAGGCATCTAAAGCGCTGCATAAGCACTCCAATGGTTTTCTCCACAATATTGCGAGTTGCTCTGTAGCTCTCGTTGTATCGCCTCTCGGCTTCGGTGTGGGTGTCACGCAGGTGGGTCATCAGTCAGGTGGCGAGGCCATATCCTTTGTCACCAAGCATTCAGCATTGACCTTGTGGCTGATTGTTAAACAAGTCAGATACAATGCTCTCACGCAGGATGTGAGCATAATGGATGCTGCCCGGATCATAGAATCATAGAAACTTACGGCACGGAAGGAGGCCATTTCGGCCCATCGTGTCCGTGCCGGTCAACAAGAGGCTATCCAGCCTAATCCCACTTTCCAGCTCTAGGTCCATAGCTCTGCAGGTCACAGCACTTCAAATGCACATCCAAGTACTTCTTAAATATGGTGAAGGTTTCTGCTTCTACCACCCTTTCAGGCAGTGCGTTCCAGACCCCCACAACCCTCTGGGTGAAGAAATTTCCCCTCAAATCCCCTCTAAACCTTCTATCAATTACTTCTCATTTATGCCCACTGGTTATGGACCCCTCTGCTAAAGGAAATGGGCCCTTTCTATCCACTATATCTAGGTCCCTCATAATTTTATACACCTCAATGAGATCTCCCCTCAGCCTCCTCTGTTCCAAGGAAAACAAACCCAGCCTATCCAATCTGTCCTCATAGCTAAGATTCTCCACTCCAGGCAACATCCTCGTAAATCTCCTCTGTACCCTTTCCAGTGCAATCACATCCTTCCTGTAATGCGATGGCCAGAACTGCACGCAGTACTCTAGCTGTGGCCTAACTAGTGTTTTATACAGTTCAAGCATAACCCCCTTGCTCTTGTATTCTATGCCTTGGCTAATAAAGGCAACCATTCCGTAAGCCTTCTTAACCACCTTATCCACCTGGCCTGCTACCTTCAGGGATCTGTGGACATACACTCCAAGGTCCCTTTGTTCCTCGACACTTCTCAGTGTCCTATCATTTAATGTGTATTCCCTTTCCTTGTTAGCCCTCCCCAAATGCATTACTTCACACTTCTCTGGATTAAATTCCATTTGCCACTGTTCTGCTCACCTGACCAGTTGATTGATATCTTGCTATAGTTTATAGCAATGCAGTCGAGGAGGATTTCCTGGAGTGTATTAGGGATGGCTTTCTAGACCAATATGTCGAAGAACCAACTCGAGAGCAGGCCATCCTAGACTAGGTGTTGTGTAATGAGAGAGGACTAATTAGCAATCTTGTTGTGCGAGGCCCCCTGGTGAAGAGTGACCATAATATGGTAGAATTCTTTATTAAAATGGAGAGTGACAGTGTTAATTCAGAGACTAGGTTTCTGAACTTAGGGAAAGGTAACTTCGATGGTATGAGACGTGAATTGGCTAGGACAGACTTGCAAATGATACTTAAAGGGTTGACAGTGGATAGGCAATGGCAGACATTTATAGATTACATGGATGAACTTCAACAATTGTACATCCCTGTCTGGAGTAAAAATAAAACGGGAAAGGTAGCTCAACCGTGGCTAACAAGGGAAATTAGGCATAATGTTAAATCCAAGGAAGAGGCATATAAATTGGCCAGAAAAAGCAGCAAACCTGAGGACTGGGAGAAATTTAGAATTCAGCAGAGGAGGACAAAAGGTCTAATTAGGAGGGGAAAAATAGAGTATGAGAGGAAGCTTGCCGGGAACATAAAAACTGACTGCAAAAGCTTCTATAGATATGTGAAGAGAAAAAGATTAGTGAAGACCAATGTAGGTCCCATACTTTGGATCTGTCTTCACTAAGGAAGACACAAATAACTTTCCGGAAATACGAGGGGTTCAAGGGTCTAGCGAAAGGAGGAACTGAAGGAAATCCTTATTAGTTATGAAATTGTGTGAGGGAAATTGATGGGATTGAGGGCCGATAAATCCCCAGGGCCTTATAGGCTGCATCCCAGAGTACTTAAGGAAGTGGACCAAGAAATAGTGGATGCATTAGTGATCATTTTCCAACATTCTATTGACTCTGGATCAGTTCCTATGGACTGGAGGGTAGCTAATGTAACACCACTTTTTTAAAAAGGAGGGAGAGAGAAAACAGGGAATTATAGACCGGTTAGCCTGACATCGGTGGTGGGGTAAATGTTGGAATCAATTATTAAAGATGAAATAGCAGCGCATTTGGAAAATAGTGACAGGATCAGTCCAAGTCAGCGTGGATTTATGAAAGGGAAGTCATGCGTGAAAAATCTTCTAGAATCTTTTGAGGATGTAACTAGTAGAGTGGACAAGGGAGAATCAGTGGATGTGGTGTATCTGGACTTTCAAAAGGCTTTTGACAAGGTCCCACACAAGAGATTAGTGTGCAAAATTAAAGCACATGGTTTTGGGGGTAATGTATTGATGTGGATAGAGAACTGGTTGGCAGACAGGAAGCAGAGAGTCGGAATAAACAGGTCCTTTTCAGAATGGCAGGCAGTGACTAGTGGGGTGCCGCAGGGTTCAGTGCTGGGACCTCAGCTATTTACAATATACATCAATGATTTAGATGAAGGAATTGAATGTAATATCACCAAGTTTGCAGATGACACTAAGCTGGATGGCGGTGTGAGCTGTGAGGAGGATTCTAAGAGGCTGCAGGGTGACTTGGACAGGTTAGGTGAGTGGGCAAATGCATGGCAGATGCAGTATAATGTGGATAAATGTGAGGCTATCCACTTTGGTGGCAAAAACAGGAAGACAGAATATTATCTGAATGGTGACAGATTAGGAAAAGGGGAGGTGCAACGAGACCTGAGTATCATGGTATATCAGTCATTGAAAGTTGGCATGCATGTACAGCAGGTGGTGAAGAAGGCAAATGGCATGTTGGCCTTCATAGCTAGGGGATTCGAGTATAGGAGCAGGGAGGTCTTTCTGCAGTTGTATAGAGCCTTAGTGAGGCCACACGTGGAATATTGTGTTCAGTTTTGGTCTCTTAATCTGAGGAAGGATGTTCTTGCTATTGAGGGAGTACAGCGAAGGTTCACCAGACTGATTCCCGGGATGGCAGGACTGACACATGAGGAAAGACTGGATTAACTGGGCTTGTATCCACTGGAGTTTAGAAGAATGAGAGGGGATCTCAGAAATATTTAAAATTCTGACGGGTACTGAGGTTGAATGATCAGCCATGATCTTATTGAATGGTGGTGCAGGCTCGAAGTGCCGAATGGCCTGCTCCTGCACCTAATTTCTATGTTTCTATAGCTTGCTTCTTCATTATCAACCACACAGCCGATTTTAGTATCATCTGCAAACTTCTTAATCATACCCCCATATTCAAGTCTAGATCATTGATGTATACCACAAAAAGCACGGGACCTAGGGCTAGATTTTCCATGTTTTTTGCATGCTTAACGTCCACTTAACGTCCATTTTACTGCTGAAATTACGTATAACGCCCATCTATCACCCATTTAGTCACAAAATAGAAACTAACGGGCATTTTTCAGAAACTTATCGGCGAGCCTTACTTTCCCCATGTGCGTAACGCTGGGAAAAAAATAATACCGTCCGCCCACTTTTTTTGGGTGTAATCATCAGAATGGGCGAAATCAATGCCCATACTTTCCGCACGGAATTAATGCCGAAATTCAATAATACCGCCCGCCCCTTTTTTTTTGACGTAAAGAGCACATTTGGCGAAACTAACGCCCAGGAGATCGCCCACTGTCACTTTCACCACCTCGCACACATATCGCCCACAATATCGCTCGCCCAAAAAAACGCCCGGAAAAAGTGGAACTGTTTTGAACGAAAGCCAGCGGTGTGGCTGCCATTTTTAAAATCGCAGGTCGCTTCATTCAAAAGGCTGCTTCAACTTCTAGGGAGTTTGGATTGACTCTGGAGTTCTTCTCAGGTGAAGTGACCATCTCAACAGACATATTTTTTCAGACTCTGGACTATTGGGGTTTACTCTAGGTGTATTTTAGTGAGGAAATTATTGCTTCTGATCATCGCTATTATACTTTCATTGCAATGGGGCTAACCATTTCTCAGCCTGCATCGATTAATATGCAGATGCAGCAGAGTGCAGATAGCTCAATGTATGATGCACATCATTATGTCCACAATTTAAGACGTGCAAGAATGAGGAGGAGGGCTAGACCATACACAGCCCGCACGTACAGGGAAAAGAGGTCTTACCTCGACACCTCCAACCACACCTGCCTTCGGAGACTGCGCTTCCACAAGGTGGTGATCAATGAAATATGTGAGCTCATCAGGCCACATATGCAGCCTGCCATCAGGACATCACTGTCAGTTGAGGTCAAGGTCACCGCGGCACTATCTTTCTACGCGTCTGGTTCCTTTCAGGCCTCCGCGGTCGAGATTTGCCTTCTGTCTCACCATGCCACCCATCGCTGCATTAGACAGGTCACGGAAGCCCTATACGCACGAAGGATGGACTTTATCAGCTTCCCCTGACCATGGAGACTCAGACTGACAGGGCTGGAGCATTCTACCGCATTGCTAAGTTCCCCAGGGTGCAGGGAGCAATACAGTGCACTCACATCGCCATGTTTTTCAGGACCCGGAGCTTTTTCGGAACAGAAAAGGATTTCACTCCCTGAAGGATGAATTGTTGTCGACCACAACCAGATCATAATGGCAGTGAATGCCAAATGTCCAGGCAGCTTCGATGAGGCTCACATCCTGCGTGAGAGCGCTGTCTCTGACATCTTTAAGAGTCAGCCACAAGGACAATGCTGGATGCTTGGTGATAACCGATATGGCCGAGCCACCTGGCTGATGACCCCCCCTGCGTTACACCCACACTGAGGCTGAGAAGCGATACAACCAGAGTCACAGAGACACACGCAATGTGGTCCAGAAGACAATAACTGTGCTTAAACAGCGCTTCAGATGTCTGGACCACTCAGAAGGGGAGCTACAACACAACCCTGAGCAAGTAGGTAAATTTGTGGTCGTGTGCTCCATGCTGCACAACTTGGCTATCAGGAGGGGCCAAGAATTGCCAGAAGGGACTGATGCTCCACCTCAGGAGAGAGAGGAAGAGGAGGACGAGGAGCTGGACACTGACCTCGGGCCAGACAATCAGGCTGGCTATGCAACCATGCCCACGACCCCCTCCAGACTGTAGGAAAGGGCCCGTGGTGGCTACGTATCTGCAAGACTCTTATTTGAGGAGCTGATATCTGAACGATTTGCCAGAAAGAACATTGCTGTGAGTGACAATGCTGACGCACTGCTGTGTATGTGCAGCTCAGACATCAAAGGTGGCCATCACCTTGGTGCCAGTTAACGTTTACGTTGATTGAAGTTAAGTGTAATTATACCTTTTCATGTTAAGGAATCACCAGTGTGTAATGATCCAGCTATCTGAGACAATACGCAACAAGGTTATGTTCAATAAAAAAATTTTTATACCAACATTGGTCTAAAATCATAAGTATCATGGGCAAAAATCCCCAACCCCCTGCCCACACCCCACTTTTTCCACCATTGACATTAATCAAATGTTCAACATGTCCAGCAACACAGAATACAAATGCAAAGCAGGAGGGTGGTCCTCTCCTCCCATACATTGCAACAAATTGCATACACCCAGATGGAGATATAACACAGCCATCACCTGCGGACATGCACCTCACTTTCCTTCCCCCCTCCCCTTCTTCTCCCAACCTCTACCCCTTCCCCTCCTCGCTCCATGGCGCCTGGCCGAGGAGCACCTCAGGCGGTACCTCATTGTGGGGGATGAAGGCAGAGGCGGTGATTGCATGGGTACGGGAGTGGGAGATGCCGTGGGGACAACATTCTCTGATGCCCCCCATGCTTCAATGAGCTGGTCACCAATGTTTACAGTCCTCCTGGACAACTGTACCATCTCTCCGCTCTCATGTAGAGCTTGTGGACCAGACCTGCCCATCCATGAGGCCTCCGTGGGGTCTGCGTGGTCCTGGGGACAAATGGGGTATCCTGTGGTGAGGTGCTTGGGGCCGGTACCTCCAGAATGGAGGCGGAATGATCGGAGGACCACTAGATGGAATGGCTTCTAGAGCGTGGCGATGCAGGTTCCTCGAAGTCTGCTCTCTCATCCGTAGAGAACAGACTCAGTGGATTGACGGGCGAGAATCGGAGCTTCTCAGCACCAGATGTAGGATCGTCCGGAGAGTCGGGCCCCACGCCCCCAACTTCTGGCCTCTGTGGTCTTGTCTGGGGCTGCGCTGCTGGCTGAGCTGCAAAACACAAATGAGGTTATTAGAGGGGAAGGGGGTGCTCGGGTCACAAGGTGAGTCCAGCGCTACACACAGCATATGCACGACAAAAGCACCACCGCTCTCAAAATCACCACAAACATCACTTTTCATGACCATCAACACATTGTGCGTTGCAGTGATTTTCATTAGGCCAGCATTATTTCCAGGTCAATTTTAGAGATATGAGTGGGTGTGGAATCTATTGACTTTACATCACGCAATGGTGTAAACTTTACTCACGTGGCATCACTTCAGGGTCTGCAGATGTGGCCTTCTGGGTGTGCTTCCGCACGAGTGCGAGCACCTGCTCCTCCACCTCAGTGATGTCGCTGGGGACTGGTGGCCCACACCCGTTTGCCTCTCCATGGATCTCATCATCAAGAGCTTCTTCTGTAAAAGGTGACAGGACAACATGGCATGAGATCATTGCGTGATATCATTGCTAGGTACTGTCACAGAGACTGATACAACACATAACCGACAGATGTAATCATGATTATTATGATAATTATCATTCTTTACCTAAAGACATGCAGAGTGACCACAGGCTTTGAGTACAACATTCCCAGTAAAAGTGAAAGACCTCACATATGCTGATAGTCATTCATGACTGAATTATATAAATACATAAGTACATGTAAATAAATGTAATACTCTTGCGGATCCCACAAGGTCGTTCCATCATTTGCGGCATTGGTTGCCCTCATGCACCTCATTGGTCGCCGACGAGACCACCTCTGCTATCTCGGTCCCTATCTTCTGGTAAGCCTTTGGGGTGGGCATCCCACGCCCTCCCTGTGTCAAATCACCCCAGCGTAACTCGATCTCCTGCAGGAGGGAGGCATTTGCCTCGTCCGGGAACCTCCTCGCTCTTTTGCCCTCCAATGTGCTCCTCTCCCTCCTCACTGCTCTCGCCAGCATCAGTCTCCACAGCGTGCTGTGATGCCTCCTCCTCTCCCTCCATTATAGGCCAAATTCGGGCAAATATGTGGCTGGTAATAGCTAATTTTTGTTTCCCTATTTGCTCTAAAGCTTTAAACTCTCTTTCCTTCCTCCCAAAGCAGCCACACCACACCCACATACGCCTTCAATCCCTCTCCGCTCCCTCTCTCTCTGTCTCCACTTCTGCGCATGTCGTGATGACTCTTGACCTCCTAAATCGTGGAAATCGAGCGTTGCCATGCCATTGCTAAGGATGGCGACACTTTACGACAGAGGGTCAGCGAGATTTAATGCTACCGCCCATTTCATATCTCTTGCGGTTGCGCCCAATTTCAAAAATGGAGACGAGGTGCTTTGAGAATGGGTGAGAAGCCGGTGATCTGAAAACACCTTTTTACCACCCACACATGGAAATAATGCCCATTTTTGGGCGATAAGCACAAAAGTGTAAAATCTAGCCCCTCGTACTGAGCCCTGCGGAACCCCACTGGAAACAGTCTTCCAGTCACAAAAACACCCATCAACCATTACCCTCTGCTTCTTGCCTTTGAGCCAATTTTGGATCCAACTTGCCACTTTTCCCTGGATCCCATAGGTTTTTACTTTTGTAACCAGTCTGCAATGTGGGACCTTTTCAAAAGCCTTGCTGAAATCCATATACACTACATCAAATGCACTACCCTCATCGACCCTCTTTGTTACCTCCTCAAAAATTCAATCAAGTTAGTCAGACACGACATTCCCTTAACAAATCGGTATTGACTGTCCTTGATTAATCCGTGTCTTTCTAAATGAAGATTTATCCTGTCGCTCAGAATTTTTTCCAATAATTTTCCCACCACCGAGGTTAGGCTGAGTGGCCTGTAATTACTCGGTCTATCCCTTTCTCCCTTCTTAAACTTATAATTTACAATACAGAAACAGGACATCCAACTCAACTGGTCTGTGCAGATGTTTATGCTCCACACGAGCCTCCTCCCACTCTACTTTATCTAACCTTATCTACATATCCTATTTCTTTCTCCTCATGTACTTATCTAGCTTTCCCTTAAAGGCGTCTATGTTATTCGCCTGAAGTACTCTATTTGGTAGCAAGTTCCACATTCTAACCACTGTCTGGGTAAAGAAGTTTCTCCTGAATTCTTAATTTGATTTATTAGTGACTATCTTATATTTATGGCCCTTAGACTCGCCCACAAGTTAAATCACTTCATAATTTTAAAGTTCTCTAACGTTTCTACAGAAAATAGCTCCAGCCAATTCAGTTTTTTCTCACAGTTATAACCTTTCAGTTCTAGTATCATCATTGTAAATCTTTTTTGCACCTTCGCCAATGCCTCTATATCCTTTCTATAATATGGTGACCAGACCTGTACACAGTACTCGAAGTGTGGTCTAATCTAGGTTCTACACAAGTTTAACATAACTTCCCTGCTTTTCAATTCTATCACTCTGGGAATGAACCCCAATGCGTTGTTTACACTTTGTATGGCCTTGTTAACTTGCATTGCTTTGTTTAATGATTTGTGAATGTGTTCCTTATTCATCCTACTAAAATGCACTTCACATTTATCTATATTAAAATTAATTTGTCATTTACATGCCCTTCTGCAAGAGTATTAATTTGAAGTCCAAATTGTTAATACATAAACAAAAATGTTATCTGAAATTGCTCTCTCCTACACTGCAGTGGTCCCAGTATCGATCCCTTCCACCAGTTTGAGTAACTACCTTTAACCCCTACTCTCTGTTTTCTGTTTTGTAGCTGGCTAGCTATCCATTCTGCTACTTGTCCCCTGACTCCATCTACTCTGACTTTACTTATGAGTCTGCTATGCAGTACCTTATCGAAGGCCTTCAGCGCACTTAATGTGTGGGAGTGAGGAACTTTAGCCCCCAACTTGCAGCAGAAATTTTGTGGAATCTTCAGGATCTTTCACAATTACTCCTGTTTTAAAATTGTGCCCTTCAGTGAGATAAATTTCCCAGCTCTGGTTGCCAAGCAAATGTGCTTCCGTAAAATATCTTTGGGTCAATTTCCACTGGACTTCTTACCTCAGAAATATTAGTAAATCAAATTAATGTCAGTGCTTCAGTTTTGCAGAGTAGGTCTGGGTTATGGCAAATTATCGCTCAATGCTAATATGTACTGAATGAGTTAATCCTAGAAAATAATAAGGATATGCTGTTAAACGCTTGGTTCAGTGGTAACAACCTTGAATCAGATGGTTCTGGTTTCAAGCTTCATTTCAGGGCTTCAGTCTACCCTGACACTTCAATGCATATCTGAGGGAGTGCTGCGCTACTGGAGGTCTCGTCCTATAGATGGGATGTGAAATCAGTCCCCGGTATCCCTCAGTGGAAGGCCAAATTGCCGTGCAAAAACATGGAGTTTATCTGGTATTCTGGCCAACACCACCAAAAATAGTGTAACTGGCCAATCATTTCATTGTTGTTGGTGGGTTATGCTGTGCAAACAAATAGCTGGTATGTTCACTTATATAACAATGACTGCACTTCAGAGTAATTCATTGTACGTGAAGCACTTTAGAGTGTTTCTAAGGACGTGATAAGCACTATATAAATTTCCTAAAATCATTTCACTGTGTTGTGCTGTTAGTTAACTAAAATTGTTTGCAACCTCTTAAACCTACGAGACAAAGTAATGAATTTGATTAAGCTATTTGTTCTGAATCACTGTTGGCACTATATGAGGATGTCACTGACTGATAGCAGTCCAGACAGTTCAAGTTTCAAGAGAGGATAAACAGTGGAGATAGTAATGTTAACAGCATGTGAAGCACTGATGGCTGTCTTATCTGATTAATGTGATGATGTGCAGTTGTTACGGTGTGTAACAACTGATTCTGTCTCTCTCTAATACTAACACTATTATCTCATTATAACAATGCCCAATTTAATCGTTTATCATCTGCGACATAATCCAGTTTCATTCCAACCTCTTGAAATAATCATATCTGGACAAGGTGAAATCCATTGGGGGAAATTGATAACTCATCCCCTAAGAAATGTAACTCTATGGGGCTTAAATAGCCCCTTTCTTTAAGAGCCGTGACCACCTCAAAGAGGCAGCCATGGCGCGGTAAGCAATCATTGCTATTTGGCGCGCAATCGGCAACATTTCACAAATTGCTGTCGTGGAATTTCCTGTCAGAGAACGTTTCCGCTCCGCCTGTGTTGCCGCCCCATCGACCCCTTTCCGCCCCGCGTGGGAAATTGCCCCGCGGGAGTGGTGCCGCCACCAGTCGGTACTACTGACAACTTTCCCATGCAGGAAGCTATATATGCCTGGGCGATGCGTCCGCCCTTAAAGCGGAGAGAACACTGCTGCGCCGCCATTATATTTTACTTGTCGGCCGACACCAAGGTCGGCCCGACACCAAGGTCGGCCCGACAATGGTGGCCACGGGTTCAGCCGGGCCGCCAACAGGCAGCCTCTTGGGTACCGAGCCACTGGCCCGGCCAGAACCTTCCCTGGTGGCCCAGTGAGCGCCACTAAAGTGGCTGCAGAGCTTACAGCGGCCCTCCCCTTTAACTGAAGATGAGGGACATTGTGACGCCTCAGCGCGACGTCATCAACGATGCACTGACATCATCAGCACGGCGCTGATGACAGCTCCCGATGTCCGCTCTGCACCAACACCACTTCCGTCCCTCAAATGCCCAACTTTACCGCCTGGAAACTGATGGTTGAATAAAAGGGGCAAAACCGTGCGATACACTGCCCCATGGATTGGGGCGATGAATCAACTAAAAATATGACAAGTGTGCCCCTTTCAGTCGGGGGGCAATTTCGGCCCCTACGGCTCTACTTACATTGTGAACTCAATTTTAATTTGTAAATGTTACATTCACACAGAGGGATATGATTTGGGTCAATTTGAATTAAGCAGCCTTTTAACATTTTTACACTATCAATGGGAACAAGGCAGAGTTCATATTGCTGGAGGCAATATGTACCACCTAAAAGATGAACTTATCTCACTCCACCGAAGGCATTATTCCATCCAATGGCAACTTACCATCTGAAGTGGAGAGGCCAATAATTCCAGAGCATGTTCTCCTTAAACCCCTCCTCCCTGCCCATTCCACACTCCATCTAACAGCA
The DNA here is from genome assembly GCF_044704955.1 of Pristiophorus japonicus. Classification (NCBI taxonomy): domain Eukaryota; kingdom Metazoa; phylum Chordata; class Chondrichthyes; family Pristiophoridae; genus Pristiophorus; species Pristiophorus japonicus. The sequence goes on from NC_091981.1 coordinate 106,448,184, forward strand.
AGTGCAAGAAGCTCATTGTCCTCTTTTTCCCTAAGATTGAATCCATCAGTTCAGCTGCCTCTGTTGCTTCCTTTCTTCCATTGCTCACTAGGCCAAACATCCTCTGAGGCTTCCCCACCACAAATCGCCCGCCCCCCAACCTTGCCCTAGCTCTGACTTTGCAATTATATCTAGTTTCTTTCGAACCACATCTATTTTCAAAATTCATATTGTCCATGAGATGCACCTCTTGTTCATGATGCCACACCCACTCAACTTCCCTTCCTGGTTTCCATACTTGCTGACATTGGATTCCTCTTTTCAGGTACTATCCTCGTCCCTTTACCGTCATCACACCTCTCCTCAAAAAATCCAGCCTAAACCCACTGACCTTGCAAACTACCGCCCCACCTACAAACTTCCTCGCCTCTCCAAAGTCCTTGAACATGTTGCCACCTCCCAAATCCATGCCCATCTTTTGCGATTGTGACCGTGGTACATTTTCCATCCTCGTCCTTCCTGACCTCACTGCAGCCTCTAACCTGACATGGTCACCCACAACATTCTCCTCCAAAACTTTTCCTCTATTGCCCGGCTCAAATGGATTGCCCTCACTTGATTTCAATCTTACTAAACAGATCATAGCCAGAGCATCTGCAGCAATAGTTGCTTCCCCCACAGCACCGTTACCTCCGGAATTCTCAAGGATTTATCCTTCTCTTCCTCATCTACATGCTGCCCCTTGGCAACACCATCCACAGACACATGAGAAGACTTGGACACTGATCCATTGAAATTCAAAAGAGATTTATTACAAAATATTTAAACCTTCAACTGTTAACCATAATATATAGAAACTTTTTTTTCCAGTTCTAAAAATATAACTATGTATAAGTGCAAATGTTTATTGTTAAATTAACCAAACAATGTACACTTTTTGTAAATTCTGTAGTAAACTTTATCATTTAAACATGAACAAGGGTGCACAAATTTACCAAATTTAACAATTATGCAAAAACAGTATTAAATTAAAACTTTTAACAAGAGTGCAAAGATGTACAAAATTCCAAATTGTTCAAGAACTGTTTTAAATTTCAATATTTATAGAAGTTCAAAAGTTTGTTAAAATCAAACAACGTATTAAACTTTAACAAATATTTTTCAGCCTGGCAGCTTCCTCCCCACTCCCACCCATTGGATGACAAGGAGGTAGAAATAGGAATTACATTTCCTCTACTCTCTCCAAGCACCTTGTTTGTTTCCCGTGCCCAGACAAGCACTTCTACCAGCTGCCTCTCTGCACTGTCAACTAACCGGCGTGGATGCGCAGGTACCTGCAGTGTGGTGGAAGGATGCTGGTCTGATGAGCCGTGGTCCTGTGCCTCACCGACCCTTACAGCCATTTGTTCCTAGAGCAAGGATGCTGCTGCCTGTGTCCCAGGATTGAGATCCTTACTTGCCTCATGCAGTCTGCCATATGCAGCTGGCATTGTGCCTGATGCTACAAGGCTGGAGTCCAGGGTGGTGCTGCCTGTGTCCAAGGTTTAAGATCCTTACCTGCCCATTGAGGTGGAACCATCAGCCACTTGGACTACACAAGTTGACCCATCATTGTGGAATTGATCTGCAACTTCAGCCTCCAGCAGATGGATGGAACGATGGCAGCTGCCAGATCTCACAAGGCCTCACTGAGACACTGGAAACCGTGAGACTTCACTCCTTCCAGTCTATCTCCCAGAACCTGAAGAGCAGAAGCCTGAACTTCCATTAAATTAGGGGCCCTGGCTTCTACTTTATCGAAGGTAGTAGGCCAGATAGATAAGGTGGTTAAAAAGGCATACAGAATACTTGCCTTTATTAGCCAAGGCATAGAATACAAAAGCAGGGAGTTTATGCTTGAACTGTATAAAACACTAGAGTACTGCATGCAGTTCTGGTCACCACATTACAGGAAATATGTGATTGCATTAGAGAGGGTACAGAGGAGATTTACAAGGATGTTTCCTGGCCTGGAGAAATCTAGCTATGAGGAAAGATTGGATAGGCTAGGGTTGTTTTCTTTGGAACAGAGGAGGCTGAGGGGAGACCTTATTGAGGTGTATACAATTATGAAGGGCCTAGATAGGGTGGCTAGGGTAACAGAGAGGTTAACAACCAGGGAGCATAGATTTAAAGTGATTGGTAGGAGGTTTAGAGGAGATTTGAGAGGAATTTTTTTTCACTCAGAGGGTGGTAAGGGTCTGGAACTCACTGCCTGAAAGGGTGGTAGAGGCAGAAACCCTCTCCATATTTAAAAAGTACTTGGATATGCATTTAAAGTGCCATAAGCTACAAGGCTACGGACCAAGAGCTGGAAAGTGGGATTAGGTTGGCTAACTCTTTTTCGGTCAGCGCGGACACAATGGGCTGAAATGGCCTCCTTCCATGCTATAAATTTCTATGATTCTATGATTGACCCCTTGCAGAGGACCTGCTAGATATCTCAAAGCGGCAATCAACTGCTGTATGGGCTCCTGCAGTTGTACTGTTGGCTATGGTAAGTGGGGTAGTAAATGTGCATTCTATATTCGGCAAATTAGTGGCTATTTTGGAGACACTTGAATGTCACTCCACAGACTGAAAAAAGTGCAACCTCTTTGACTAAGCAAGATCATTTGCTTGCAGAAAGTACAATTCTTACTGCAGCACAGACTACACAAAGTGGTTTTAAATGTCTTCCTTTAGTTTTAATGCTAAAGCATCATATATCTACTAATGAATTTGAGCAGGATTTGTAATGCAATTGCATTGTCACTGACCATGCCATTGAAGTCTTGTGTTACTCACTTGTAATTTGTCCTGTATGACAACTCCCAACTCAAACAATAGTGCCCTTCAAGATATGTATTAGTCAATCACACCTCCATCCATATATTTTTGTGGTCTAAATCAAAATATATTCATTACACTCCCCCTGTCAATCCAGAGCTGCAAGGGAGGAAAATACTGGGCTTTCAGCAGCCAGATTTAAAACTCTTTGCTTCAGAGACAATTTCAAACCAGCATTTGAAGCTAAAAATACACTTTTTTCCCCTCTTTTAAAAAAATACTTTATTCCTATTTTCTATGCACATCCCTCCTCCCCTGATGACAGTGACTCATGCTGGAATACAGTTCCACAGCTGTGGAGTGGGCTGATGGAGTTGAGATACAGATCAGCCATGATCTAATTGAATGGCCTCATCCTGTTGCTATTGGATGCCACTCTAGTACCTCATTTAAAGTGGCCATTCTTCACACTCCTCAGACCTGCTCCCATCCTGCTGCTGTAACCTCCTCAGACATGTGGTGGAATCCCTGTTTACACATGTATGGAATTTCTGTTATACTTCCAGCAAAATTATGCAGTCGGAGTGGGAGCAGTTTGAATGAAATCTCCCAACATAAGTAACAAAAGTGGGGAGAACATTCTAGTCCCCAGCATTGACATACATCATCTTAATAAGCACATAAATTCATCTTTTTAATACAATAAACACATTACTTATATCACATAGCACCTGAAAAAAATATTTTCTGTAAATATTTAGTGCAAAACATATTGCAAATGGACTAAACAAATAGATCAAGCCATAGAGTATTCCTTAACTCTATGGGCTCAAGTTTCCTCCCAAATCATCCATTTACCATCCATTTACTGCCCAGAAATACAAGTTTCCTCTCAAATTGCCCATTTACGGCCCAGATACCACCCGGCGGTAAATTTCACAGTCATTACCGCTGGGTGGTATTCAATACTGTCTGCCCATATTACCGCCCAAAATGGAAGCTTCACCATTAAGATCCATCCTGAAGAAGCAGGTCTTACTGGATCTTAAGTGGGCGGTATGGACACAGATCTGACAGGTTTATTTGATATAACACAGATCTTTATAGTTCTCCACAGTCTGATGTATTTTTAAATGGTTTGTAGTATTTTCTAGTGTTAGGCAACAATATAAATGGTCTAATAAAGCCTTATTTACTCCTTTAATCTCTCTCACTCACTAGTCTCACTCACATTAGTCTCCCCCCCCCTGTCTCTTCCCCCCAGTCTCTCTCACCCCTCAGTCTATCTCATCCCCAAGTCTCTCTCCCCCCCAGTCTCTCTCACCCCTCAGTCTCTCTCACCTCTCAGTCTATCTCATCCCCCAGTCTCTCTCACCCCTCAGTCTATCTCATCCCCAAGTCTCTCTCCCCCCCAGTCTCTCTCACCCCTCAGTCTCTCTCACCTCTCAGTCTATCTCATCCCCCAGTCTCTCTCACCCCTCAGTCTATCTCATCCCCAAGTCTCTCTCCTCCCAGTCTCTCTCACCCCTCAGTCTCTCTCACCTCTCAGTCTATCTCATCCCCCAGTCTCTCTCACCCCTCAGTCTCTCTCACCCCTCAGTCTATCTCATCCCCAAGTCTCTCTCCCCCCCAGTCTCTCTCATCCCTCAGTCTCTCTCACCTCTCAGTCTATCTCATCCCCCAGTCTCTCTCACCCCTCAGTCTCTCTCACCCCTCAGTCTATCTCATCCCCAAGTCTCCCTCCCCCCCCAGTCTCTCTCATCCCCCAGTCTCTCTCACCCCGTCTCTCCTCCCCCCAGTCTATCTCACCTCCCAGTCTGTCTCACCCCCTACAGTGATTCCCCCCCCAGCGATCTATTTCCCCCCCCAGCGATCTCGCTCCTCTCTCCCACCTCCCCCCATCCCCACAGCGATCTCTCTCCCCCCCCCACAGCAATCTCACTCTTCCCCCCCCCCCACCAGTGATCTCTCGCTACCCCTCCCACAACGATCTCACTCTTCCCCCCCCCCCCCCCGCCAGCGATCTCTCCTCCCGACCCCCACAGCGATCTCACTCTCCCCCCATCCCCCCCACAGCGATCTCTCTCCCCCCTTCCACAGCGATTTCACTCTCCCCCCCCCCCCCTCATAGCGATCTTTCCCCCACCCCACAGCGATCTCTCTCCCCACCTCCCACAGCGGTCTCACTCCTCTCCCCACCCCCGCGATCTCAGGTTGACAGTCTCTGGCCTCTCGCCGGTGCCTCTCGGGGGGGGGGGGGGGGGGGGCGGAGCTTGACAGCCGCGTGCGCATGCACACACCTTGTGAGCCGAGAATTCCCGAGTCCCCCGATAGGCCTCCTTTACCGCACACCGCCCGCTGCACCGCTTCACCGCCGCCGACATGGAGCATCCAAAAACCGTGGGAGAGCGCAACAGCAGCATTCCGGCGCTTGAAAAACATGCAACAGCCGGAACACCGATAAGGATCGGGCGGGGGCGATTTAAAAGGAAAATCCAGCCCATTGTATTTAGTTAATGTTTAGACGCATTGTAATCTTGTCATTTGTTTTTTAGTAATTGATAATAATTGAATGTGCATTCTTGAATGCACCAGTGAAAATAAAATTGTCCAGAAGATTCCCGATTAAGAAAAATACATCAGCAATACATTGTAATTCATTTGGCCAGATGAATGTCCTCGATAACAGATTGATCCAATTATTAATTGTTATCAAGCGTGTTTATTAAACAGTGAAAAATATAATCTGATAAACTACTATAGCACATACCCAGGCAAATCTGTTTATGTTTGGGAACGTATTTATTTTGTCAACCTACATTTGCTGAATTGAAAAATAAACACCCCACTGAAATAGCTTCAGCTCATAGTGAGGCCTGTTCTGGGGATCTTATTTCTTACGCACTGTCAGACCACCAATACACATACTCAATTTCTGTCACTTTGCCATATCACATCAAGTTTTCCTTCTGGCATCATTAGCAACTGAAGTATGAATTCACTTAGAATTGAACAAAAACAGTGCTACATGTCCCATGATGCATAGAGCTGTTAGGTCACACTAAAAGATAAAAATAATTACATTTATAAGCATAGATCTGCATCTGAGCTACAGAAAGAAAGTAGTAACTTGCATAGTGTTTGTTTCCATCCTCAGGACTTCACAAACAATAAATTACATTGAAATGTTGTCATGTTAAGTAGGCAAATACAGCAGCAATTTCCATACAGCAAAGTGACACAAACAACAAGTGAGATGAATGACCAGTTAATCTACTTTTGGTAGCGATAGCTGAGATAGCAATGTTGGCCAGGCCACCAGGAGAATTCCCTGCCCTCATTTCAATAGTGTCTTGGGATCTTAAGCATCTATGACAATCATCAGAATAACACACCTCTCCTGAAAGGTAGCAGATCCAACAATCCCTCAGTACTGTACTTAAATGTTATCCCAGATTATGTGCTCCGGTTCTCAAACTGGGCTTGTAATGTCTAAGACAGAAGCAATGAATTAAGCTGACACGAAGGGGTAATTTCCTGAAATCAGACTCCTTGTGGCTGAGACTCCTTTCTGGGAGGACAATATCATAAAATTACCTATAAAAGTTCCATAGAAATAAATTGATGGAGCGTTGAATGGGGAAATGGTAGCCATTCAATTTGTTCATAACATGCATTTTCAAGGCTATATCAAAATGCTAACAATTTAACAATAAAACTAAATACTCTAGAGAGTATGTGCAGCTGTTTTTGATGGTGTTCTTCAAAACAAATGTCAGTCCAGTTTGAGATTTTGGTTTACTGGTCTGGATGAACTACAGAACCATAACAATCACACTACATACCAGCATGATGCTACTGGAAATCATCAGAAATACAATCTCATGCAAAACGGAAAAAGGAATTTGCAGCAAGCTAGCCCGCTTTGGAGCATGTGTCAGAAATTCTCTCTTTGGTTGATATCGAAGGAAGCATGGGAATTTAACCTACCATTATAGCTCTATTATGTAGACTATGAAAAGGTCTTTGAAGCAGTTAAACAAAGACTACTATGGGAGACAGTGGATCAGAGTTTACAGAGAATTCAGTGAGGGGCAGTAGACGAAGAGGATCTTGAAAAAGAGGTGAAAGAGGACACTGTACAAGAAAGAGTGGAACTCGCAGACAATTTTATGCTGTCACCAGTAGGTAGGTTCAAAATTATGAGGGATCTAGACAGAGTAGATAGAGAGAAACTGTTCCCATTAATGGAAGGATCGAGAACCAGAGGACACAGATTTAAGGTTAATGGCAGAAAAACCAAAGGCAACATGAAAAATACTTTTTTCGCAAGTGTTTAGGATCTGGAATGCACTGCCTAAAAAGTGGTGAAGGCAGATTCAATCATGGCTTTCAAAAGAGAGTTAGATAAGTACCTGAAGGAAAAACATTTGCAGGGCTATGGGGAAAGGGCAGGGGAGTGGGACTAGCTGAAGTGCTCTTTCAGAGAGTTGGCATGGGCTCAATGGGCCAAATGGCCTCTTTCTGTGCTGTAATCATTCTTTGATTCTATGAGGTCAGGGACTGACAGAATGTGAAGTCAGAAATGGCATTGAAGAGCAGAATTGACTTACCAGAGTATGGGGTAGCAGAATGGACTTAGCAGAGTACGAGTGGGGGAAGCATTCAGAGAACTGTTGGGGAAGGTTAGAAAGAAGCTGAATGGTGGGGAAAGAGAGGAACTTGAAGAGATTAATTCAGAGAGGGTACTGAGAAGGGAAAACACAGCAAAAGGGGAATATGGGAGATTGCTGGCGCAATAAGGTGCCACAGACGGTGCAGTGAAGGTTGCTCCAGTTGAGGCAGTGGAAAGCTGTAAGTCTGTCCAGCAGGAATGATGGAAACCAGGTGATGGAAGAAGATGAGTTTGGGAGGAGTGGAGAAGTAACAGCAAATAAGACTGAGGAGCAAAGTGGACAGGAGTAATTTGTCGAGTTTATGAGTGGCAGACAGAGAGATGGCAGATACAGAACAGACAGAAGCTGAGACAGGGAGAAGGATAGACATGGAGAAGAGTCTGGGTCTGGGTGGCATCCCAATTTAACTTGCCCAGTGCAGTCACCAGCAACAAGAGTAAAGCATTAAACAGGGCTTAGTATGGAGAGAATGGTTTTGAAGGATGTAACAACAGTAGTGAAATTTCAGGTATGAAGGTTGTTCTTCATGTATGAACCTAGATACTGAATATCACTAATCTTTTCAACTATAGGGAATGCCACAGCCAAGACTGACCCTTTTCTTACCTGATATTCATGCCTGTATACTAGCCAGGGTATTGGATAATGATTGGGATGCGGGAGAAATAAATCCCCGTGGACATGCCATTTACAGCCAGTTACGCCATCTGTAGCTTCCACCAATCTCCCACCGAATCTATGTCAGAAGATCGGGAAAACTCCCGTGGAATTCGAGGGCTGTGTTTTCTGAAAGTGCCAAAATAACAAGAGAATGCCCACTACTTTTAAATTGAAATAATAACACTACAAAACAAACTCAAACACAACATGTCAGACTGTGCCCATCATTACAGCAAACCCTGGAACCTTTTATTAGAATTTGCTCAGAATTCAGCTGATTTTATCACCATGAAGGTGCTGCTCTACTAATTGTTATGGGAATGTGCATTTCTGTTCTTCCTTGAATGTGTGATGTTTTAAAGTTGGGTTACTGTATTGACAACTTCACATGTATTCTATTGTTAGCAGTTGTTTTCATAACTTTGATTAAATTGTCTGGTGATTACATCAATATCCACTAATAACAATTCATTCGGGGTGATGTTATACATCTGACAAGCTCCTTGGAAGAAACATGGGAGGTCTAAGCTTGAGACTAGAGTCATTAAGAGAAAGGTTGATTACCATGCCAGGCCATATGGCTGTGAACAATGGTGTTTGGGAAAACTTTTTATACTCATTGTACTTTTTTTTTAAAGTGTGGAAAAAGACTGGGCAGAGAAAAGGTCAGTCATCAGCACTAAGCAAATATTCCTTTCTCTGTTTATCTTTGGACAGTTGGAAAATATTTTTCAAATGTTAAAGGTTAGGCTTCAGTATAGGGGACTTGAAGGAGGAGTTGAAACACTAGAGGCTTCAGGAAAATTACTGGCTGATTGACAGGTATTATGTTATAGACAAACAGCCCTTTGTTTTTTTCCAGACCTGGGTGTCACCATTGCCCTCTGGAAATTAGCTTCAGGCAGTAGTATAAATTGCCCTATTTCATGTAACTACATTTTAGCCAGTGACCTTTCAAATCTCAACCCAAGGGTGTAATAATGTTGTCTGTGTACTACTGTTAGATCTAATGACGGGCAATTGATTACTTGAGCCCACAGGGAGCATCAGCTGTGGTAACAGCTCTCCTTGGCAGTACACAGCTAAATAGTTCATGAGGTAGTTAGGATTTTAGTGCATATTTAATGATTCTTTGTAATAAAACCTCATGTTAGCATACTGCGTTCAAAATAAGTCTGATTGCACCACAGCTAAGAACAGTTGCAGAGATCACAGCATATTGTTACCTTACAAAGTTTTAAAATAAATTAAACTTACAACAGTAATTCTGCAAAATTATAGGGAAGCAAAAATTTGAAATGTGGTTCATAAACACTGGTTATGACAGTTATTTGGGTGTGGGAAAGGGGTGGAACTGGTTATTGCAGTGCAGTGCATTAGGACAATTTCACCTCACAGACCCAGGTTTGAGTCCACCGCAGACACATGCATGATAATAAGTTCATGAGTCTGATACAATTATTAGTAGATATGAAACCAAAGCAATATTCCAGTCACGGTTATAATAGATTCTTGAATGTGACCCCATTGGGTCAGCCTAGTAATTATCTACATGTGTTTTTAAAACTCTACTGTTACCTGGCTGTATCTCTAGATTTACCAAGGTAAGAAAGAAAGAACTTGCATTTATACAGTGCACTTCATGATCCCAGGATATCCCAGTGTTTCACAACCAATGAAGTACATTTGAAGTATAGTCATTGTTGTAATGTAGAGAAGTGCAGCAGCCAACTTGCACATAACAAAGTCCTAGAAACAGCATTGAAATAAGTGACCAGATCATCTATTTTAGGTATTGGTTGGAGGGGTTAATGTTGGCCAGGACACGGGGAAAACTCCCCTACACTTATTCGAATAGTGAATTGACATATTTTATATCCACCTGAGAGGGCAGATGGTTAGTTTAACATCTCATCTATTATCACAGTGCAGCTCTCCTTCAGTACTGCAATGGAGTGCCAGCCTAGATTATGTGTTGGAGTGGGGCTTGAACCCACAACCTTCTGACACAGAGGCAAGAGCGCTACCTTACATTTAATCACATTAAAATCCATTTGCCATCTCTCAGTGTATCTACATAATTGGTCCAAAATCTCTCTGAAGATAGTCAATCTCCTTTCTCATCATTACATGCCTGGAGAGTTTTGTGTTATCAGCAAATTTAATGACATTACTACAGAGATTCTGTTCCATACTATTCACAAATATTTAACTCGCAAAGGTCTCAGAACAGATCCCCTTCAAACCCCACTAGTTACATTTTCCCTAAATAAAGCATTTTCCATTTACCTTCTATCTTCTCTACACAAACCAGTTCTCAATCCAGCAAGACAATGTTTCAATTATTCCATAAACTTCCTTACTAGTTTCACATGAGGAACTTTGGTCAAATGTTGTTTGAAAATCCAAGGAAGCCACATCTACTCGAATACCCTCATCTATTAGCTTACTTCCTTAAATAATTTTAGTAGTATTGTATGCCATGGCCTATTATCTCTAAGACTATGCTACTGCTCCCTATGTATTCTCTGAATGCTTATTTATAGAATTCTATAGAATGCCCCTGAGCAATTTCCCATGATGGATCCTAGGCTAACGGTTCTGTCATTTATAGGTTTATGTCTCGTTGCTTTTTGAATATGGAATTACATTTGCTATCCTTATTTCTTCAGTACTGTTCCAGTATTAGTGGAACTCTAATAAAAATTTCAACCAAAGCATCACTCATTTTACCTTCAATTCCTTGAGAGTTGCAGGATGTATCCCATCTGTTCCAGATAACAGCTATAAACTATTCAAGCTTTGGTCCTAAATTTTATGACATTATCTATGTCTCTCAATTAGTTGACTGTCTACTATTCACTCCCTTGTTTTCATTATTCATCAGGCACAATCTGGACTGAAGTTTATTCTTCATATGTCACTTTATGGGGTTATTACCTTGAAGCCTAATGTAATTTTGCCTTCTGAACAAATGATGGGCTGTGTTATGTTAGAAACTTTAGCATTTTTCAATCTCTCTTACTTCATAAACCCTTGTGACATCACTCATTAATCACAAGAGGGACAGCACCATATAATTTCTGAAGCTGTTTTTGTTTTTCCAACAATAATATGAAATGGATATTTGAAATTTGCTGTGTGATTTTCCATTGCATTACTAACATTTTATACATTTAGGCTCAATCATATATATATTTATACATAAATGATTAAGGTTTATAGCAATGGGAATTAGAGCACATATTATGACTAATTCTATCAAAACTGGCCAAATCTAACTTTTTGCTCCAATGCTTATACTGTTGGTCAAGGTCATTCTTCCATACACTTCCTGGGTCCTTGTTTTAGTAAGAATGTAAATATTCTGTTATTTAAAAGATGAATAAGATCAATGTGTGTAAAATAACTTGTAGGCACTAGGATGAAGTTAGTAAATTCTTACAGATGTACATAAGATGTAGTTTATTTCATTTTATTTTTTTAAATCAGAATGGTAGAGCTCGCTCATTAATCTGGCAAAAAATGAAGCTTCTGTAAGCACGTTTTTCCACAACATCTGTCTGAATAGAAGCATTGTCAGAGGGTGAGGTCACTGGAGAAGGAAGGTGAGGTAACTGCACACAGCTGAATCTACACAGTGCAGGCCGGGACTTATTAATACAACTAACTAGTGTTTCTTTAACGGTGCAATTCAGTCTCACCACTGACATCCAGTGAAAATGTAATTCAGGTAGAACAGCCTCAACATTAAGCTGTGTATTAACTTTGCAAAACTAACATTAGTTCAGTGTGATGTATAGTTGGAACATTTTTTTAAATTCTCATATGAATACTGTGATTGTGTTCTCTAAATTAATTAATTAAAGCCATAATGAAAGCATTATCACATAATAAAAATGTTAATCTGTTACAACTTCACTGACTGATTGATGTTTCCAATCCTCACTGCTCCTTTGCTCCCGAAGGTTTTGTGGGTCCTCTCCCAAGCTGGTGGGTGTGGGAGATTTAATATGTATGACAATAGCACAGATTTTAAGATTTTGCTAGTTTAAAAGGGAAGCCAGAAACTGGAAAAGTATAGGCTTTGTGTATAACAGTTACTGAAATAAATTATTAGATTGTGTTTATTTTTTATATATCAATTGGATCCCTGTGCATGTTGCTGCTATAGTCATTGTCTTAAACAGTCTTTTGTTTGTGAGTTTGTTGACTTTTTAAAAGCTGTATTAAGACAACACTGCCTTTCACAGTGCAAATGTTACATTGCAGTTCCTTATGAAAGAAATTATTTGGAAATCCCCATATTTCTATTATCTACTCTGAGCCAGTGATATATCTTTGTGTATCAAAAGTACAAGCTCTAAAGTTCAGGAATCTTAACAGGCTTGTGCAGAATACATATTGTGTTGTGTAACAAAAACTTTTGTTAATGGTCCTTTAGTCTCAGCTGTGTTTAACGGGAATGTTCAATGCATGGGTCAACAATCATTCATTTGGTTAGTAATTCTACTGTAACCAGCAGTCACCAGATTTCTGGTTACATGACATGAGCAATGTCTCGGCACCCAACGTTGTAGACACACTGCTTCGATATTACCATTTCTCTAAAATATAAAAAATACGGAGGTCAGGAATCCAGATTCAGTAATGTAGATATTCTACGCAAATATCATTTTTTCCTCCAGGCGGGGCCAGTTTTCTAATTAATACTATTTTATTACTTATTCATATCTTTATTCAGTGTTCATTTGGTCACAGAGCTAAGTGGTTTGATTTTTTCTTTCGAGTTCCTCTGTCAACTTGTACAGAATTCAATATCAGTGAAATTAGGATCAGGTGGTCCATTTGAGGCACTTATCCTATATAGGTATAAAATTACTTTGAAAAAGATCCTTTTGGACTTAAAATGACCCAAAAGTAACCTTACACAAGAATCCTTCAAAGCAGCCACACGTGGTTTCCAGGCCCCAGCCCTCTTGCTTGTTTTTAAGGAAAGGAACAAATACATTATTTTAAAAAAAAATTACATTGCTGCTTGAATTCCACATCTTTCTAAAAGTCAGCTATGCAGTGGGATATTTAAGTGAAACAATTCTGGAGTTTTCATTTGTTAATTAAAGTTGGCATTAAGGCTGAGCTGAGATGAGCTCACTGTATATTCCTGGAATAAGATAGGCTATACTGAAAAAATCAATAGGTGAGAGAGGGTTAATAAATTACAGGTATTAACAGACCATAAACTTTCCAGTTCATTTGGCTTTGAATTCAGGATGCAATTTTCTAACTTTAATCGTGATCTGCATGAATAGATTTTAGTATCACGGAAACATTTATAATAGACTAAAATCATTCTTATTTTCACGTCTGATAATTGCAGACATGCATGTATGTTGCATAAAAGATTCAATTAAATATGCATCATTAAACAAATTATGTAATATTTCAAAATTTTGAACTTTCAATTTTGCAATATTTTGCAAAATAATTAGTAAATTATTGGGATTAGATTTAATAAAAATCATTCTCAGGATGTGGGCAACACTGGCAAGACTGGCATTTATTTACCCATCGTTAATAACTGAACGGCTTGCTAGGCCACCTCAAAGGATAGTCAACCATGCTGTTGTGGGACTGGAGAAAGACACCAGTTGTTTTTTTACAATTATCTGATAGCTTCATGAGCACTTATTTTTATTGATGTTTAAACTGTATTTAAATTCTCAGGCTGCTATAACGGGATTTGAACTCGTGTTGAAATGGATTCGTAGTGCAGGCCTCTGGATTACTAGTCCAATAACATAGTCCAATAACCTTGGAAGTTAGGAGCTCAGTGAATGGCATGTGGTTGTCTTACACAGTAGAGTAGAAATTTGTCAGCCCTGGTTTCGGGTGCAGAGGTGAAGATATGGCCGCATTGCGTGGGCTGGTGTGTGACTTCCAGTTGTAACACTGTAACCAGCACAGCGCTACTCCAGTATCAAGCCATCTATTTCATGTGTTTCATTTACGGTTGCCAACACTCCCGGAATGCCCGAGAGTCTCCTGGAATGGAAGTGTAACCGCCCAGGCACTGCTGCTTGCTACCCGGGAGAAAAGTGACTCATGCTCCCAGAGATGGGGCCATTTAAATTCCCACCGCAGCAGTGGGCCCACCCTTACCCGGGAGCCCATTTGGTGACATCACTCTGCCAGGGCCCAACACGTGTCTCATTATGGGCCCAAGTTTCCACATGATTTGCGCCTGATTTTTAGGAGCAACTGGTGGAGAACGGACTATCTTAGAAATCGCAATTCTCCACATTTTTTTTTCTGCAGTTCTAGTCAGGTAGAACAGTTCTACTTTGGAACAGAATTTTTTCTTCAAAAGGGGGCGTGTCCGGCCACTGACGCCTGATTTCAAAGTTTCCACAGTGAAAACGTACTCCAAACTAACTTAGAATGGAGCAAGTGAAGATTTTTGTAGAACTGAAAAAACCTGTTCTACACATTAAAAAATCAGGCGCAGGTTACAAATTAGGCATCCAGAACGAGGTGTGGGGGGGGGAAGGGAAGTCATTAAATTCTACAATAAATCCTTATTTATACTTCTACAAATATTATACAAATAAATCCAACCTGGATAAACATTTATAAGCAAAGAAAAGATTAAATAAACCATCTTCCTACCTGTGTGAAAGTGCTTCAGCCAGCCTCACAAGTTCGTTCGTTCGTTCCCGAGGAGGAAGCCGTTCCCGACGGCGGGAGGGAGGGAGTGCGGGCCCGCCCGCCCGAACGCAGCGGGGGGGGAGGAAGACGTTCCCGATGGCGGGAGGGAGGGAGTGCGGGCCCGATCGACCGAACGCAGCGGGGGTGGGGGGGAGGAGGCCGTTCCAGACGGCGGGCGGGAAGGAGACAGTGAGAAGGCTGCTGGAAGCCGCAGTGCTGATGTGCTGATGGCAATGTGCTTTTATTAAAAAATGTTCAAAAATTAAACAGCTACAAAGAACTACAAAAATGGCCGAGTGCCAATGTTTCCTTCACACTGCGCATGCGCGAACGCTCCAACGCGCAGGCGCAGGGTTGCCGGCAGGAAAAAAACTAATTAAAATATTTCCCGCCCCCTCCCACTTACAAAATCGGCGCGAGTGTAGGCTCCGCCCCCCTGGGCGCCGCGCCAAACAGACAAGGAGCTGCAGGGCTCTCCAGAATCGCGTGTTTTTTTTCCGGCGCCGTTTTAGGCACGAAAAACGGGCGCCCAGCTCGGAGGGGCGCCCGTTTTTTATCGTGTGGAAACTTGGGCCCTAAGAATGGACGCGACGGCTGCGAATGACACAAAATAGTTGCGCATGCGCAGTTCCAATGGTTTCTTGGTTGTTAATGCCGGACTTCATAGACAGCAGTCACTCTGATATATTAATGTGATTTGTTCCTGAAATAAATCATCTTTGTAATTATTAGAAATAAAGATGCTCGCAGTTTTTAGTAATTTCTAACGTGTTTCTGTTCGTCGATGTGATTTGACGGTGGGGTCCGGCTCAACTCCGGGTTCCTCACGTGTAGCTGGTGTGCTTGAGAAGTGTAAGCTCCTGGGGATAAAATTTAATGGATTAGCACCACCTGTTAGCGCTTGTGAGGGGCGCTAATGGAGCGCTAACCCTTTGCAACAATACTAGCGCCGCTTGCAAACTTGATTAGGGTTTTAGCGGCGGCTAATACTTAGCGCCAGACAGTGCTGCACCAGTATGCACCGTCCCGGTAGCACCATGGAAGCCAACTTCAATGACTTCGCCTGCCTTACTGCCTGCCGCTAATCACGCCAGAAAAAGCTGCCGTTTACAGCTGTCCCAGGGCGCTAATGAAAGGGATGAGTGCATCAGGTAAGATTTAGAGGTTTGATTTCACTTTGATTTAACTTTCTTTGCTGTTCCTTATGTTCTAATTAGTTCCTTTGCAATTTTTTAAACAAGTTTTCAAGTCCTCCAGCTAACCTCCCTTTTGAGCACTTGGTTGCCGGTATTTTAGCATCAGAACGTCAGCAGGGCTACCGGTTTAGCGCCCTAAGAGAAGTGTGGAATGCTTCCCTTAGTGCTCCACCCTACTCTTAGGGTGCTAAAAATCAGTATCGCTATCGCTAAATATTGTCCGACGCTAAACGTAGCTACCATGCAATATTAGCGCCTCAAAACCGGCTATAATCAATTTTGCCCCCCTGGAATTTGTCAACAATCAGCATCCACCGAGCTTTAAATGTAAGTTATAATAGACATGGCTGATGATGGTTTAATGTTAAAAATGACCAACAATATGGAGGCGGTGGGTAAAAGAGATTGCTGCTGCCGAATTGAGCCGAGAGAGAAATTTACAGTTATGTTCTGCTGAACTGAGCCGAAAGAAAATGTAAATTAAAATTTGAATTGCTATTTCTATCAGCTTATATTGAACTGGTGTTTCTTATGTTGAATCGGCATTTCTATTGAATTATAGAAAGTTATGAAAGTTGACATTTATGCGCAGAATGTTTCTGCGCAACCTCTGGTAGCTTCCGATTCATTGGCAGCAGTCATTCCGTTGAAGAATATTGGGGAGGGATGAACTCCGGAAATTGAATTGGTTGGTGGAGAAACAGCTGGGGAGGCATACCGAAGAGCTAGACCAGGGACAGGCGTGAGGTTGGGCTGGAAGAGAGTAAACTGGGACTAGGGGACAGGGAATTCAGGCTCAGATGAGGGGAGAAAGGCTCAAGGAGGGGGTCGAGTAATTGGGGCTCATGCCTGGAAGAGCGAGGGTGACAAGAGACTCGGAGTTGGGTAATTCAGAGAATCATAGAATGATACAGCACAGAAGGCCATTCACCCATCGTGCCTGTGCTGGCTCTTTGAATGAGCTATCCAATTCGTTCCACTCCCTGCTCTTTCCCCATAGCCATGCAAATTTCCTCTCCAAGTATTTATCCAATTTCCTTTTGAAGGTTACTAATGAATCTGCTTCCACCACCCTTTCAGGCAGTGCATTGCAGATCTCAACAACTCTCTGTTTAAAAAAAATCCTAATTTCACCTCTCAGTCTTTTGCCTATCACCTTAAATCTGTGGTTACTGATCCTTCTGCCACTGGAAATAGTTTCTTCTTATCGACTCTATCAAAACCATTCATAATTTTGAACACCTCTATTAAATCTCCTCTTAAGCTTCTCTGCTCCAAGGAGAAATTGAGGCTAGAGGAGAGGGAGAGAGGTGACTGAGGAATTGAGTCTTGGGGTGGGGGAATAGAGGGAGAAGGTGATAGGGGACACACGGTCAGGGGGTTGGAGCTTGGGGAGAGGGGGACCGGGTGTTGAACTAAGCCGAGGGATGGTGGCATGGAGAGAGGGAGACTGGGAAATGGTGGAACGGGAAATGGTGGATGGGAATTGGGTCTTGGATGGGGGAAGAGAGGAAAAGTGGGGACTTGGGGTGGGGGGGGGTGGATTCGGGTTCGAGCAGTTGGGAGAGAGACTGGGGAATGGGGATAGGCTTTGGGCTCAGTATTTTCTGTAAAGCCAAGAGCAGCAGCAAAGTGGTGAGTGAGAGTGGCACCAAGAGAGGAGCAGCCAGTAAAGGAATGAATGATACCGGGAGACTTTATTCTGGGTAAATAATGAAAGACTGTTTCCACTGGTGGGCAAATGGAGAAAAAGGGACTAAAGATCAGTGATTCTCACTGGAAGAACCAAGGGGGAAGGCAAAAGAAAGGTTTTCACACAGAGAGCTATTAAACCACGGGATTCTTCACCATAAATGGCTATTGAGGCACTTAAAAAGAGCAGGAACCCTGAATGATGTTCCCTCTCTCTATCCCAGGATCGCTGGTTATCGATCAGGTGAAGGAACCCTGGCTCATGTTCCCTCACTCTATCCCTGGTCAGTGGGTAGGGATCAGGGTTAGGTTTAGGTTGCCAACCCTCCTGGATTGTCTGGGAATCTTCAGAAATGAAAAATTAATCATTTAAAATTAACTAGCAACCTAGGAGAGAAATAGAGCTCACACTTCACATTCGCAGTTCGCACCCATCTTTGTGCACGTGTACTTTCATTGCCTGTTTACAGATAGCCTTCTGAATTTCAGAACTTATATAACAGCTGCCAGCACAAATAAAGTTCCTCAATTACAGGAGACCCAATCTTTATACGGAAAATGCAATAACATTTGCAAACTCTGGACAAATGTCATGCAATCAGATATCACATGGTCGAATGTAATGTGTTCAACCCTCCAGAAATACCTCTGAACCAGAGTTGACAATCCTACTTTTATTGGAGGTAGGACAACTGATTTGAAATGCAGTTTGGCTGCTCCCAAAAATGATTTCCATGCTAAATTTAAACTACTACAGGTTGAACCTCCCTTATCCTGAACCCTCGGGACCTGGCCTGTTCTGGATAAGGGATTTTTCCGGACGAGTGGTGGTCATGTTAAATTGGATGATACAAGAGGATATCGGGGCTGGCTGGCTTGGGGTTGGGAGTGCGGCAGAGAGATCATTGCGGGGGCTGGGGGGCGTGGGGGGTGTCGGTGGATCGCGGGGTTAGGCCAGCAATTGTGAGAGTCGGCAGCGAGGAAGGACTTCAACTTGTTCAATTTGTTCATGTCGGAGTTCTGTCGGTGGCCAGGAATGGTTCTGGACAAGGGGTCGTTCCGGATAAGGGAGTTCTGGATAAAAGAGATAAAAGCCTGTAGTAGTAAATTTAGTGGAAATCCTAGCATTAGCAAGAGCATTAGAGAACTCTGGGTAAGGAAAACCCATCTTTTTATTCATTCAATGCATGGAACAATGCAAAATGGAGCAGTAGATAAGGTAGGTTAATTGAAATTAGAGGATGGAAGGCAGAAGGGCTAATGGCAGCTATGCTTCTTCTTTGCCACTGCTATGCTTGTCCTCTTTCTCTTGCTGAAATATGCTGAGGTATGTGAGGTATGAATGTTTTGAACATAAATATGCAGATGTGTTTTCCTTGCATACAGCACCTACTCAAGCAACAGAATAAATAATTACAAATTGGAAATACTAATCTGTTAATTTCCCTCTATATAATAGCTGCTACTAGCCAGTGTTTGTAACACTTCAAAAATCTTTAACCTGTTATAAACTGGCTTAGCAATATACTTTTTGAACAATTCATTGTTGTATTGAGCCAGATTATATAATATTTATGCTCTAACAGTCAAAGATACACTGACGTTCTTCTTTAGAAGTCTGTGGTAATTTTGGGAATGTAAGTTCTCTTACAGATCAGCTCTTCTTGGCCACAGATGATTTGTGACATGGAAAAAAGAGATAGAAAATACTCAGTAAAAGTAGACTTTTATCCTCAGAGAAAAAAGGCAGGTCACCATAGATATATATATATATAATTATGATTTAAATATCTTCATATTCATGGAGTTTAGCAAAGGATGCTTACCTATCCAACTGTATTTTCAATGGCATCATCTAGTGGTCGGATTTGTTACTACACAGTTTTTATAATTAGTTTACTAATGCTCAGAAATCAGTATTGAATTACAACAGGAAAATAAAAACAAGTACGATCTCCATGATATTGTATGAGGCAGAGTGGAAATATTCTTTCTTTCAGTTAAATAGTTAGAGGGAGCAAAAGAAAGATTGGGGTTCTCACATGGGGAAAAATAAAGATGCATAATTTTTTTTTAATTTGAAAAGTTTTAAAAATGTTTTTTTTATTAAAATGGACAAGTTTCACACAGCACAAAATTAAAATTAGTTTTCCAGGCCCTTAACAATTGTTTAATAGTAAATATGATGTTAAAACCCCAGTTACACCTAATCCCTTTGGGTCTAATTTTTAGTGGGGAATTTAACAGCGTACATACTGTGGAAGAGCAAAAGTTTTTGTCACTTTTCATGATTTACAAAATTTCACTGATTGTGAAACTCTGTGAGAGCGAGTGGGGCACAGCATAATCAGTTTCAGAGCATCTATTGACAGACCACAACTTCGGGATTACCGCATGCGCTTATGCATGCATCAAATCCCGAAGTTGCGGTCAGTTTCAAAATCGGGATGATGGTGTACTCAGAGTACACCATCATATCGACTGCAAATTTGTTCTTTGTAATTATTGTGCTGCAACATAGATTGTGGTAAAGGTAGCCAAAATGCCAGTAAAACGTGTTTATAATCTATAAAAAGAACAGAAAAAGACAGAGGCAGAAAATAATTCAAATTCTGTGTAAATTAATCCCTGGATGGTAATTAACAGCAGGGATGTTTTTCAATATAGATAAAATAACACTCACTTTCACAGAAAAGTGCATTATGCATAATGTCAGGTTAGAATTGAGAATTGATTGGAAATCCTTTTGCAAAGAAGACATATGTCTTCTCAATAAATAGCCAGTCCAAGGGCATTACACAAATGTACTGTAGGTTCAACTCATGTGAAGTGTAGTGTATGAATTCACACTCAAGATTTTCCTCTCTCAGAGGGAGATGTTAAGAAGAGACTAGGAGGGGAGAGAAAACTGGGTGCACTGTTCAGTGGCCAGTTTCAGCTACCATACCATAGCTGAAAGGTTAGGTAAAGGTTGCTCACCCATTCTATTGACCAGGAAAGTTACGTGGTACAGAAAGAGCCAAGGAAGGGGGAATAGTAAGAGAAAACAAAATGATGTGTCATACTTGTAGTAAAAATAAAAGTTATGTACAAAACTAGTGAGAACAACAAAAAGAGAAAATGTAATTTAAGTACCATTTTCAGCCATTTGTTTTAGTTTTTCATTTTCTAATCATGTTACCATTTTTACTTTTGTTCAAACCATTTTATACAGTGCTTCCATAGTCTACATTTCATTTACAATTCTGACCTATGGTCATCAGTAAGTTGTATATTTCTGACTGAATTCACATTTTATAGGATAATGCGTTTTGAAACTGACTGCTGATTTAATGGACGAGTGTTTTTTTTATTGGGAAGATTTGATTTCAGAATTTCATATTTTATTGTAAACAATATAAACCCTCAGAAAGATGATGGTTGTAGTAATTACTGGGCGTTTACACTGGCTTAAGACACAATTGAATTAGGTAGGTTCAGGCAAATAACAGTACTTCTCTCTTAATTGCATCAAGATGGCAGGAAAGATTTTATGCAAAATAAGCATGTTTTTCAATTCAGTGATTACCATATAAATGAACGATGGGGCTACAGGATGCAGTCATAATATTAATGTTGGGCTGTTATTTTAACACTGTTTCATTTAGATCTTTCAAAATACATACACACACAGAAAGAGAGATACACATGTAAATGCTGACTATTATAAATTAGAATGAGAGTAGATGGAAGCACAAAACCTTTCTCCATTTGCCAGATTCTCAGAATAAATTAAAAATATTATACTTGATTAATTGTGGTACGAACATTTTACTACACTCTTCAATAAGTTTGCTTCTTAAAACAGAAAACAACAAAATCGCCATGTTACTACAGAAAATTAACATCTGAATTATAAAAAAAATTCTCCCTTCACCCCATCCAATTTTTTCACCCTCTTCTTCTGATAGGTCCTGCTGTACTACTTTGTCCAAGTGCCCAGTCTTTGTGTGAGAGCCTGGACAAAGAGCATCACAATTTGATTGTGAAGAACATCACAGCTGAGCCTAAGTTGACCTCACCTGCTGTTCCCAGATAGGCACTTTCCAGTAAGAGTCACTGTATACGACCAGGAGTGGAAACTCTGGACAGTGCCAGTACCAATTGAGCCATTCAGGGGTTGCTTAAATTTATTTTTGATTGGTGCCTTTTTTCATCAGGTTGTATAGTGAACAAGGGACTGCACTAACTGAGAAATAATAAGCTTATTTACATAATGAAAATTAAAGGAATTATTTTGGAACACCAGTTTGTTATGTAAATGCTCTGGTTGTGCAATTAGCGATGCCCACAATCCTTGAATGGATAAATAAAACATCAAAATATTGGTGGAAAGTATTGTAATGTTAAAATAAAACAGATGAAATGTTGACCCATGAATCAAGCAGACCTTGACAATTCAAAGAGTGCAAGGCCATTAAATGATAAGATTAGATTTTTCGTTATTTTCATTGTCTAAAAATTGAAACGCAATCCTCACAACACTATTGTTTTTGCAGATCATTTAAAAAAAATGTAACTTTCACTGGAAACTATGAGTAAACATTGCATTGTTCAAAACATTCTTAGCTGTTACCATAATTTTCATAGTCAGGTAACTTGGGCTTTTAGCAGTCTATCAAATGGACGGGTGTGGACAGTTTGACTAGGCTGCTGTCCTTTAAATTGCCTGCCTGATTTAGGGCTGGATTTTGTGGTTAGCAGTGAACAAATGGCGTCAGCCGTTCATTACACTTGCACTTGTCCATCTACTTTCTATGGGCTTTTGCACTAGAAGTTCCTGTTTACTAAAAAGCACTGCGCCCTTTACAGAGCATCTAGGACCTGTGTGTACAGGGCAAGCAAGTGTGAATCTCCTTAACCAATCAAATTGAAGAATTGTTAATGAGCAGCAGTGTCTGAACCAGGAAGTGTCAATTAGAATATTTAATTCAATGTCAAATCAGGTACAGAAAGTGAAATAAAGAGAGGAAAAGAAAGATTGGATTAAGAGAGTTAAAAGACACCAAAAGAAAAATATATATATTTTTTAAATAGCCAACAAAAATTAAAACCTGAAGGAATAAGACTCCTTAATTTTCTGTGCCAGAGAGGTTATTTGGTGATAATTAAGGCTATCATGACACTCTCCCACCCGTCATGGGGGGAGGTTAAAAATTTTAAAATGGGGAATGCAACCCCAATCAAAATGACGGCAGACGCGCATGCAGCAGGTTTCGTGGCATGTGAGTGTCTTGCTGTGGAACAGCAGGACACTTCATTAACAAAACAGGCTCCCACAGTGGAAATGCTTCCCAGGGCTTGGAAAACCTAGAAGTAAAAGGGAGGTCTGAGCTCGTTGGGCTGAATGGCCTGTTTCTGTGTATGTAAACCACCTCCTAAGGCTCCAATATGGCAAGCAGGAAGCACACGCTCATTACGAGCCAGAAATGCGGCACCCACAATAATTTTGTACATAAGTACATAAGAAATAGAAGCAGGAGTAGGCCATTTGGCTCCTCGAGCCTGCTCCACCATTCAATAAGATCATGGCTGATCTGATCTTGGCCTCAGCTCCACTTCCTTGCCCTCTCCCCATAACCCTTGACTCCCTTATCATTCAAAAATCTGTCTATCTCCATTTTAAATACATTCAATGGCCCAGCCTCCACAGCTCTCTAGGGTAGAGAATTCCAAAGATTCACGACCCTCAGAGAGAAATTCCTCATCTCCATTTTAAATGGACGACTCCTTATTCTGAAACTATGCCCCTCATTCTAGATTCCCCCATGAGGGGAAACATCCTCTCTGCATCTACCCTGTCAAGCCCCCTCAGAATCTTATACGTTTCAATAAGCTCACCTCTCATTCTTCTAAACTCCAATGAGTATGGGCCCAACCTGCTCAACCTTTCTTCACAAGACAGTCCCTTCATCTCAGGAATCAACCTCATGAACCTTCTCTGAACTGCCTCCAATGCAAGTATAGCACTGCTTAAATAAGGAGAACAAAACTGTATGCAGTACTCCAGGTGTGGCCTCACCAATGCCCTGTACAGTTGTAATGTAAGTTGGTGTAAACTGTTTGATGATTGAGGATCCTTTGAGCTACTGTTTAGCCGGGCCTAATTGAGAAATAGCTCTCAATCGGCTTCTGGAACAAGCTTAAGGTGTTTTGCAACTGCAAATAAGGTACCTAATGCTTGTTTGAAACCCCCACTGTAATATTGGTTTGCTCGGAGGCAGCCAGCATCGGCTACATTCAGGAAAAACAGGTCACATGCAGCTTAATTGATGGTTCTTAAAGCAATAGCTGGAGGCCGCAACAAATAAGATTAGTGTTTAAAAAATACTTAACTGAGTGCTCTTTCTGACATCACATTAAAGCCACGCTACCGGCCACTGTACTCCACGACAATCGCTACTGATACCCCCTCCCTATCTTGATATCTGCCCTCTCCGATTGCTGCCAACTGCCATCCTCTCTCCTGGCCACCACTACCCTTCCGACAATAGTCAGACCCCTTGCCAGTCTGCTTTAATGGCTAGCCTGGGGTCCGCTGCTGGTGTTGCTGCGGCTTGATTTTCAATTCCTCTTTTGCCGGCGACCTGCCTGGGGCCACCTGTTAAATGTCCACAGCTTTCCGACACGATGATAATGAGGTCCAATATCGCATGCTCCTCAGGTCTATCCATTCAGGTGCAGGGAATGATCCTCACATACTCGAATTTCTCGGTAAATAATTATTTTCATAATATATGCCTCAGAAGTTATGTTGCAGGCAGTGAGTTTTTCATCAGAGAATGATGATAAATGGAGAGGAAAGATCGAGATCTGCCAGTTCCAATTTGCCTTTACTGTTTCACTTGGTTACTGCTGGTTACGATCCAAAATGCCAAGTAACAGAATGGTGTGTTGGAGATCACAGTCTTTCCATTCCATTCAGTACTAGCCTCCTTGCAAAACTCATGTTCTCCAAGTTAATCTAGCTTGTGGTGAAGCTTATAATAAAATAAACAACATTTTTCTGCCTGGATTTAATGGATTTTTTTGAAAAATCCTCCCAATATCCTGATCGGGGAAAATAATTATAAAACACTGAACAAATGCATTAATTTTGTGACTGAATGAAATGGAACACCTTTGTGGCCTCCTTAATTAAGCTAATATGCACATGTTGTTTTTTTTTCATTTAAAAACTATAATTTATAACTTTTACACCTTATTAATGGTGTTGCATTAGCAGGATGGCTGCCCTACGTCGTTAGTTCAGTTGAGGTTAATAGTGCAGGTTTGTCCTCTCTTTATGTAAGCTTTCTCATCCACAGCACGACATATTTTTCTTCGGGTGGTGGGTGGGGAGGGATATGGGGGCAGTTACATTGGGGCTGAAATTCAGGGTCCGGATAAGGCCCGTTACTGCCGTTTTGTGGCAGCCATGCAGTGGAATCAAGTGCCCGCCTCGTTGCAGTCCAATGGCTGCCACGATCCAAAATCACCTCGGGGATTTTTTGGGTGGCCCCCATTTTGGCCCCACTGCTGCCGACCACCCCAAGTGCGTCATCAAAGCGTGCATCACTGCTCTCCCGCACCTCCATCCCATTCCGCGTGAAATTTACTTTAAAAAACCCATGAGCCGCCGTGTGGTGCCTCCGAAAGCTTTTTCTGTCGGTGCACCTTGTTTTTTGTGTGTGGGCCACGGCAGCGCAGTAGCCCTTCAAGGGGAGGGTGCACTGCCATGGCCACCATGTTTTTTTTTGCCGGTCGACTTCCCGATCGACCGGACAATTATGGTCCCGGGTTCGGCCGGGCCGCCAACAGGCAGCCGGGCACCCCCTCGGGTGCCAGGCCGCTGGCCCAGCCGAAACTCTCTCTGGTGGCCCAGCGGCCGAACCTAAAAAAATCGCTCCTTCTCTCCCCTTTAAATGAGAAGAGAGACGTGGTGATGCAGTTGCACACTGACGTCACCACCGCTCTGCCGCATTTCCACCCCCATTATGACTGACTTCTGGTCCGCTCCAAATAAGTTGTCAAAGAGGTGAAAATGGATCAAGAGTCTGCCTCGTCGGACCCGATGGTAAAGACATCAAAAAAAAAGTTGGTGCGCCAGCTTTCTGGCAGGCCTGAATTTAGCATTCCAATTTCAGGTCCTGAGTATTTTGTATTTAGGTAGGTGATGCCTCCCCCTTGCATTGCATTTTGGTCTCTAATATTACTGTGTTCAGTTTTAGGGAAGTTGTCTCATTTTTAGTTAAGACCAAAAAGACTTGGTGCTATGCTGTCTGTGTGTTCAGTGTGCAGCCAAGATTGATGTGTGAATTAATTAAGATTTTTACTTACATTTGTGTTTGTCTGTTTGTTATTAGTTTAGAGAGTCAAAGACCAAGCCTATATGATATAATTAGCTTAGCAGCAGGGAAAGACCTATAATTGTATCTTCAGCTTCATAACAGGTCTCACTGTGGTTTGGCTTTAGTCCAACTTATTAGTTGTCAGATGCTCACTGTTTTATAACCCTGAGCCAAAAGCCAGGAATTTTAGAATTCCCTCATTCTTGGAGCTATTAACTGTTATCTTGACTCAAAGGTATTTCATTTCATAGCGAGTAATAATCAACGACAGGTGGATCAACAATGGGGGCTTCGAAAGCTAGTTATTTTCAACCTAAGAAATCACCAGATTGATTTTTTAAACTCCCCAGTTAGTTCAGTCAATAATTGTAAGTAACTCTTCTGTTTGCAACTGGGGTTTAAAACCCACTATCAAAATGTATTTAGCATTGTGGAGAGTGTGTTGGAACTGCAAAGCACAGCTCCACAGTGTGGTGGGCATGTATTTACATCATGGAGCCTCCACACAACTGAGTTTCAGGTCTCATTTGGTCTTCCATGAGGAGGTCCCAAGTAAAGGCCAGATGCTTTCTCATAGGGAGCAGAAAATACCCAAATGGGAGTTGTCATCTGTCTGCTTTATGAGCCTTCTGGCAGCTGGTTCAAACACCGCATGACTGAAGGCCTGGCCACTCACCCTCCTAACTACAGTTGGTGCATGACTCAAACAGACCTGAAAAACGAGCGAAAAAAATTATTTGTGATGGCCTGCAATGTATAAAGCCGCTTTTGTTGAAACAAAAATGCTATACTGCCCAGAAAGATTTTCATCATGCAATTGCTGATTCACCCCAGTTATTATTTGTGCTACTGGAAATTTATTTTTTTTCAAAAGTAAGTCACTTTTTCCCCTAGTTTGTGGTGGTACCAATCTGCATCTTCTTTTCATAAATCAACAACACCAGACCTATTCTTTTTGATTTACTTTTAGATTTATAAACATTGTAATATGTGAAAGATACAAAATAAGGAGTTTAAATGGTAGAGTTAAAAACATCAGTGGAGATTGCGTTAAAAACTTGGATAGAATTTCCTGTAATCAGGAGCATGAAGTTTTTGTGCAGATTGAAAGTCAGACGGTGTCAGTTTGAATATTTACAAACCTTGCTGTATTATTTAGTGCACTGCAGGTGCTTCTTTCCATTAATCCTACCGAGACGCTGCCACAAACGAGTGTCAATGCACCTGCCTGACAGAGTAAAAATTAATAACATTTACAGTCTCTGGTAAACCGAATTATAGCCTCGGGGGAGTATCATCTCGCCAAAGAAGCAAAGCAGCAGAGGATCTGATAAGAGTAATTAATGCATTGAATTTGAAAGTTAATGCTTATAATTAGCCTCAGGGTGGAGAGTAGTGGAACCATGGCAGATGGCAGGTCCATACTCAGGAGACCGTTTCAGTGAAAGTCTCGACCAGGGAAAAGCAACTGGACTGATTTATTGTGGCAATTTCAGAACCAGTTACATAGCCTATTTAATATTTATATTTCACTTTGGAATAAGGAAACTGAGAACGAGTTTTTGTAACAAATCTAGACAAGGTGAAAAAAAACTTTCTTGATGGGAAACTACCAGTATATTTTGCATTAGTATTTTTGATCCATTTTATATTTCTTGCATTTTATATATTTTTAGAATATTATTCTCTTAGGCTGTGCTCTCAAATAAATAATTAGATTTGAAATCCAGTGTACTCCTTGTACACTTCGATTACATGTCTGGCAATGACATATTCCTGCTCACTGAAATTTTCAGGGCACCATATCACTTTTTGTTCACCCACCTTGTAACCTTGGATATAAATACAAGTTCTTTCTTTTTTTTTGGATAATAAGAACCATTTCAATTTGTCCTAGGCATTTACTGATAAGGTTCCTTTGAACTATTTTTAGCAGCTTGGGAAAGAGGCCTCCAAATAGAATACAGTGAGGCTTCAAGGGAGCTTAAATGTGAGCAAAACAATAAATCTTATAAAGGTAATCTGCAGTACATGACTTTGAAATTGACAGATTTTTTAAACTCTAGTGTAGTATATTTTTATGTCACAATTCATATTGTTCTCATTCCCATTGCACACCCTACTAACCTCCTGTAACTGTAAGAGTTCAACTTAGGGTCCAGAATTAGTAATATCATATTTATCAAATAATGTAAGGTCAGTAAATACGCACGGAACACTACTGCCAGTAATGGAAGCATATCATCAATAATGCAATGATTCTTTATGATCATATTTCAATGGGTTTGCATTAGTTCATTGCTCATCGTCAAGATATTGGATTTTCTCCACAAAATGCACATGCCCCAATATATAAGGGCTACTCAGGAATGATAACAAGGGTTTGTGGGATGAAGATCAGTTCGGGGGTGGGGAAGAGCAGATCACATATATCAATTTCACACAGAAGGGAAAATTATTGGAATGCACTGCCTCAAGGTGATTGAGGTTGATAACATCAATGATTTTAAGACAGTTGAACAGGTATTTGGCAAGGATAAATTGAGGGTATATAGGTATGGAACTGTGCATTCTGTTTTTGAAATCTGGGGCAAGTCAGATGCACTGAAATGACCTGTCCTGTACATTCACGTGTCGCTAATGGTTAAAATGCAAGATTTGTAATGTGCTATTACTTTTATAACTGGAAGCTAGGATTATATAGCGTGTACATGTGCATATGTATTTATATAACACTAATGTGCAAAATGTGGCCCCCGAACAGTGGGAGAGCTAGGTTTGGCTGAGTAGGGCAGGGAGAAGCTTGAACTCCAGATTTTGCCGACTTGGCAGGAAGGGGCCCGAGTTGGGAACTGAGGAATGTCGATATACCTAGTCCAAACGCTGAGCTGGGAACTGGAGAGTTCCGATATACCTAGTGCAAATGCTGAACAAGGAACTGGGGAGTGGCGATATACCGAGTTCAAACTCTGAATTGGGAATCACATACACTTGCAGGCAGAACCTGGAGGACACAGATGGGTGCCAGAGGCTACAGGGAGTGAAATGGAGGCAGTGCACCAAAGCCACGATGGCTGACCTCAAAATGATTGAGGGGGAGGGGTCCATGATCCCCCACCACAGTCACACTGGTTTTTGTTCATCAAAAATTGGGACGGAATTATTTGCTAATAAGTTTCGTAGATTGAGGACTGGTAAACAAGTCTACTTTTGTATTCTTAAAACTGAAATATGAAAGGAACCTTTGCATATTTTTATCTATAAAAGACATTGTTATGTATGAATAAAGAGTCTGACTGGATAGAGTGAGCTCAAAGTAAAGTGTGACCTTAGTCTTTTATTGCAGGTCTCTAGAGTGCCTCTCCAGCCTGTGAGCCCTCCTTAAGTACCTGTGATCCCAAGGAATTGTGGGATCCCTTGGGACTCCAGGGGATGAGCCCTCTGGTGGCTGTGCAAGGTATATACAAGTTTACATATAAAACAACACTTCCCCGCCCCCCCCCCCCCCAAAGTCAACAGTGTAACTATTTACAAGGTGAGTCGATCTGGGGCCCTTCTTTCCCTGGTTGATCGCCTCGGTTCAAATGCTGGTATTGGTGAATCGTCTGTTGGGCCCTCGCTGGGCTGCTGTGCAGCTGGCCTTGCTGGGCTGCCTGGTGTGGTGAGTCCTGCTGGGCTGCTGCAGATGATGGGTTCTGCTTCGTAGTCAACCGCGGTGTCGGTTGCCATTGGTGTGCATGTTGGGGGGTCAAAGAAGATAGGGTCCAAAGTGGATTGCTCAGGATAGTCCGTGAATCTGAGTTTGATTTGGTCCAAGTGTTTCCGGTGAATGAGTCCATTTGAAAGTTTGACCCGAAACACCCTGCTCCCTCTTTGGCCACAATAGTGCCGCAAAGCCACTTGGAACCTTGTCCACAATTCAAAACAAATACAGGATCATTGATTTCAATTTCGCGTGACACATTTGCGCGATCATGATATGTACTTTGTTGAAGCCGCCTGCTCTCTACCTGTTCATGTAGATTAGGGTGAATTAACGAGAGCCTTGTCTTAAGCGCCCTTTTCATGAGCAGTTCAGCAGGTGGAATCCCAGTGAGAGAGTGGGATCTCATGCCATAGCTAAGTAGAACTCGGGATAGGCGAGTCTGCAGTGAGCCTTCAGTTACCCTCTTCAAGCCCTGCTTGATAGTTTGCACTGTTCTCTCTGCCTGACCATTGGATGCTGGTTTGAACGGGGCAGATGTGACATGTTTGATCCCGTTATGGGTCATGAATTCTTTGAACTCGGCACTGGTAAAACATGGCCCATTGTCGCTCACAAGACCATCAGGTAGTCCGTGTGTGGCAAACATGGCCTGCAGACTTTCAGTGGTGGCAGCGGACGTGCTTGCCGACATTATCTCACATTCAATCCATTTGGAGTACGCATCTACAACCACAAGGAATATTTTACCCAAGAATGGGCCTGCATAGTTGACATGGACCCTAGACCATGGTTTGGAGGGCTAAGACCATAAACCTAGTGGCGCCTCCCTGGGTATATTGCTTAACTGCAAGCATGTGTTACATCTGTGCACGCAGGACTCTAAGTCCGCATCGATACCGGGCCACCACACGTGGGATCTGGCTATCGCTTTTATCATTACGATGCCTGGATGAGTACTGTGGAGGTCACTGATGAAGGTGTTTCTGCCCTTCTTGGGGACCACTACCCGATTTTCCCACAGAAGGCAGTCTGCCTGTAAAGCCATTTTGTCTTTGCGCCACTGGTACGGCTTTATCTCTTCCTGCATTTCCATTGGGACACTGGACCAGCTCCCGTGAAGCACACAGTTTTTAACTAGCGACAGTAAGGAGTCCTGGCTTGTCCAGATTCTAATCTGTCGGGCTGTGACGCGTGATTGCTCACTCTCAAATGCTTCCATAACCATGACTAAATCTGCGGGCTGCACCACTTTCACCCCCATGGTGGGCAATGGCAGCCTACTGAGAGCATCGGCACAGTTTTCTGTGCCTGGCCTGTGATGGATGGCGTAGTTGTATGTGGACAACGTGAGCGCCCATCTCTGGATGCGGGCCAATGCATTCGTTTTTATCCCCTTACTCTCGGAAAACAGGGATATTAGTGGCTTCTGGTCATTTCCAATTCAAATTTTAGCCCAAACAGGTATTGATGCATTTCTTTACCCCATAGGACACACGCTAACGCTTCTTTTTCAATCATGCTGTAGGCTCTCTCAGCTTTAGACAGACTTCTGGATGCATAAGCAACCGGTTGCAGTTTCTCAAAATCATTAGCTTGTTGCAATACACACCCGACGCCATATGACAACGCATCACATGCTAGGAGCAAATGCTTACATGAATCATACAACACAAGCAATTTGTTTGAGCATAACAATTTTCAAGCTTTTACAAAGGCATTTTCTTGGCTGTTGCCCCATACCCATTCATCTCATTTACGCAGTAAGGCGTGCAGTGGTTCTAACAGTGTGCTGAGATCCGGTAAGAAGTTACCAAAGTAGTTCAGGAGTCCTAGAAACGACCGCAGCTCCTTCACGTTCTGTGGCCTCAGTGTATTCTTGACTGCCTCCGTCTTCGAATCAGTGGGCCTGACGCCGTCCAGGAACTCCACTTCAGGTGCCAGGAAAATGCACTTCGAGCATTTTAACCTGAGCCCCACATGGTTAAATCGATCAAGAACCTCCTCCAGTTTCTGCAGATGCTCGGCTGTGTCCCGACCTGTAACCAAGATGTCATCCTGGAAGACGACCGTGCGTGGGACCGGCTTCAGTAAGCTTTTCATATTTTTCTGCAATATTGCCGTGGCTGATCGAATTCCAAACGGGCATCTGCTATAAATGAAGAGACCTTTGTGCGTGTTGATGCAGGTGAGGCCTGTCGATGATTCCTCCAGCTCCTGCGTCATGCAGGCCGAATTCAAGCCCAGCTTCATGAACGTCTTTCCACCCGCAGGCGTAGCAAAAAGGTTGTCGGCCTTTGGTAGTGGGTATTGATCCTGCAGGGAGAAACGATTGATAGTTACTTTGTAATCACCACAGATTCTGACGGTACCATCTCACTTGAAGACTGGAACAATCGGACTGGCCCACTCGTTGAATTCGATCAGCAAAATGATGCCCTCTCTTTGCAGCCGGTCCAGCTCAATCTCTATCCTTTCTCTCATCATGTACGGTACTACTCTCGCCTTTAATGAATGGGTCGCGCCCCCAGAATTAGGTGGATCTGCACATTTGCTCCTTGGAACTTCCCGATGCCTGGTTCGAACAGCGAAGGGAACTTGTTTAAGACCTGGGCACACAAGTGTCGTCAGTGGACAAGAGCGCTTGGACGTCATCCCAGTTCCAGTGTATCTTTCCCAGCCAGCTCCTGCCAAGCAACATGGGGCCATCGCCCGGTACCACCCAGAGTGGTAGCTTGTGCACCGCTCCATCATAGGAGACCTTTACAGTAGCAATGCCGATTACGGGAATCAGTTCCTTTGTGTAAGTTTTTAGTTTCATGCGAATAGGAGTCAAGACTGGCCTTGAGGCCTTGCTGCACCACAATTTATCGAAAGTCTTTTTGCTCATAATGGACTGGCTCATGCCCGTGTCCAGCTCCATTGACAACGGGAGTCCATTTAGTTCAACCTTCAGCATTATAGTTGTAAATGTATGCACTCCATACCTCTGCCTCCTCGGTCTGAGGCTCTGGTTCGTCGTGATCCACCGTGGATCTGTGCTCCTCTGCAACACGGTGATTTGCAGAATTAACAGGGTTTGCAGCTCGCCTGCACATACGTTGGAGGTGTCCCATTGTTCCACAGCCTTTGCAAACGTACCCTTTGAAGCGGCATGAATGGAAATGATGATCACCCCCGCAATGCCAACAGGGTGTTAATGGCATTGCATTCATCACCCTTGATGGTGGACTCTGAGACATCTGCGGACATGCAGCTGCAGGCATGTGGGGCCTGCCCTGTACGTTGCGATTTGAAAACAACATCACTTTGTTCATAGTACTAGTAGCAGCACTCGTGTGCTGGGAGATTTGCTTAGTATTGTCACTGGTGGCAATGAATGCCTGGGCTATCACTATGACCTTACTTAAGGTTGGGGTCTCTACAGTCAAAAGTTTGCGAAGTATCATTTCATGGCCCATGCCAAGTACGAAAAAGTCTCTGAGCATGTGTTCCAAATGTCCTTCAAATTCGCAATGTCCTGCAAGGTGTCTTAGCTCGGCAACATAACTCACCACTTCGTGGCCTTCAGACCTTTTGTAGGTGTAGAACCGGTACCTTGCTATCAGGACGCTTTCCTTCGGGTTCAGATGTTCCCGGACCAGTGTGCACAAATCATCGTATGATTTCTCTGTGGGTTTCGCTGGAGCAAGCAGATTTTTCATGAGGCCATACGTTGGTGCCCCGCAGATGGTGAGGAGAATCGCCCTTCGCTTGGCAGCGTTCACTTCTCCTTCCAGCTCGTTGGCCACGAAGTATTGGTCGAGTTGCTCCACGAAGCTTTCCCAATCATCTCCCTCTGAGAATTTCTCCAGGATGCCCACTGTTCTCTGCATCGTTGGGTTCATCATCTGTATCTCGTCGCCAGTTGTTATGTATGAATAAAGAGTCTGACTGGATACTGTGAGCTCAAAGTAAAGTGTGACTGTAGTCTTTTATTGCAGGTCTCCAGAGTGCCTCTCCAGCCTGTGAGGCCTCCTTAAGTACCTGTGCGCCCAAGGGATTGAGGGATCCCTTGGGACTCCAGGGGATGAGCCCTCTGGTGGCTGTACAAGCTATATACAAGTTTACATATATAACAGACATGCTTTAAAATTTGATTATGATCATTTTATTCATAAAAATTATTGTTTTTTTCTACGATACAGAAAGTTGATGGACCAAATAGCCTGTTTCTGTGTTGCGACATTCTATTAAATTATAACAATTATAGATCAGTTAACAACATGCTGGTAGAGTCAACCATTAGCACTATAAAAGCACCCTTGAAAACAATTTGCTGCAGGCAACAAATAATAAATATGGAAGTTGTAATGTGGTAGAGGTTGAACCTCTCTTATCTGGGACTCCCTTGTCCAGCACCATTCCCAGCCGCCGGATGGTGCATGCGCAGAACGTGGCTGGTCAAAATCCTACTCACCAATATGTTTCTCCTCGATCAGCTGCCTCCTCCTCATTGCCCTGCTGGATCTCCTGCAGCCACTGTCCTTGGGCTGGCCGCTCCTCCCCACAGCGCTCCCTCCGGGGGGTCGAGCGGACTCTACTGGGCCCGCCAGCCCGCTGACTCTTCAGGGCCTGCTCGGGCCGCCGACCTCCTCCCCCCGCCCCGACTTCAGGCGACCTCCTCCCTCCTGACCTCGGGCGACCTCCCCTCATCCAGAAAAATCCCTTATCCGGCACAGGCCAGGTCCCGAGGGTGCCGGATAAGGGAGGCTCAACCTGTATTATAATTCCGTATTTGTATCATTAGATATAGTCTATCTCCCCTTCTCAGCTCTTCACCAGCACCACCCCCGCAACCCCCCCCCCTCCATCCACCTCTGACAACACCATTCCATAGGTAATGCCATTATATAACCAGGCAGTGGAAGCTTTACAGAAGTTGCCAGGTTGACTGATGCTCTGCTTCTTTTCCCTATTCATCCTTCTGCCAAGATCAGGAATTTATGATGTTGAGAAATGGAGGCACAAATCTGCATTCCTCCAGTACATGACACAGCTTGGGCTAGAAATTGAATTGATTAGTGGCACCCGTTTGCGCTCGCAAGGGGCTCTACCGGAGCGGTAAAGAGTTCATGCTCGGGCGCAGCGATATTAGTGCCGCTCGTGAACTTGATTATGTTTTTACTGGTGGCGCTAATCTTTAGCACCAGTCACTGCAGCGCCACTCAAACGGTGACGTCAATGAGTGTGCAACGCCCCGATAGCGCCACGGAAGCAAACTTCACTTACTTTGCTGGAATTACCGTCTGCCGCTAATCACGCCACAGAAAGCTACCATTCTGACCTCTGAAGCAGATCCCAGGGTGCTATTCCATGACATGTGCTTGATTTCCAATGCTTTTTAATCCATCACCCAAACTTGAATAGTGCTCCGTGGTTAGCGGCCCACTATCGCCCTAAGAGAAGTGTGCACCGCTGTTTTCAGTGCTCCACTCCCCTCTTGGGGTGCTAAAATGTAATATCCCGATTGCCGGCGCTAAATAATGCCCGCCGCTAAACTTATCACCCAGTTGATGTTAGCAGTTCAAAACCGGCTATAATCAATTCCACCCCACCCCCTCCCCCCCAAAGGACTTTGTATACCAATATGCTATGGCATCAGGTCACGATTCATAAATAGATAATATTACAGTTTTGAGTTTTTGCACTAAATATTTTCCTGGGTATCTGTGTCACTGACTACTCTCATAAGCAGACTTCCTGTCCCCTATGATCCAGACTTCCTGTCCCCTATGATCCACACTTCCTGACCCCTATGATCCAGGCTTCTTGTCCTCTGTGAACTTTTACCTGACCAATATCAAGGTAAATTTAACAAGATAACAAGACCTGAGGGTGAAACAGAGCCTTTGTCATTATGTTCCAGATCACCGTGTCTTTTGAAGGTGGAGGAAAACACATCCTATCAGTCTGTGGCTGAGACTGTAAAGCACTAGACAAATTTATTGAACATTAAAGAGGCATATGCACAAACAATGGCTGGACATGTCCACTGGGGTTGTGCTGGCTGCCTATCATAATCCCAGTGGAAAGTGGGTGGCGGAGGAAAATCGAGTGGGAGCAGTTTTGCTAGATTGGCGTTACTTCCAGGATTTTCTCAAGGAAATGACACGGATGTACAAGGCAGCTGCCCTAACATGGGTGGATATATTAAAAAGATAAATAAATGACAGGAGTATATGATACAACATATATTGTGCCATTTGTGCTACAGTAACACTGGGAAGCCAAGAATGCCAATGCACTCTTGGCATTGGGATTGACATGGCAACAGAAGGAGTACTTGTTATTTGAAGGGCTGCCTTGCCTAGTTGTCTGCAGGGTAATAAATTGCATTAGCCAAGGCAGGATTAATGCTATGATGTGGCAGTCACTCAAGGCCTGCCTCAGCCATTTCCTGCCCCTGGCCAAGGTCCTAACATAGAGAGGGTTCCCACCAACCATCAAACAGAAAAATATAAATGAGCTTTAACCTGGATAATTGGATAGGTTCAGGAGCATGGTGACAGGCTGGGTGCAGAACCTGCCCTGTTGAGTTTACACTAGGATCCTGCTGTTAATTACAAACAAAAAGAATAAAAACCCTTTCTCTGTGCCATCAACATTAAACCAACACTTAGAACATGGGTCAACAACAACATAAGAACTTGCATTTATATAGCACCTTTAACACAGTAAAATGTCCCAAGGCGCCTCATAGGAGCGTTATCAAACAAAATTTGACACTGAGCCACATAAGGAGATATTAGTACAGATGACCAAACGCTTGATCAAAGAGGTAAGTTTTAAAGAGCGTTTTAAAGGAGGAGAGAGTGATAGAGAGGTGGGGAGGTTTAGGAGCCAATTCCAGAGCTTTGGGACTTGGCAGCTGAAGGCACGGCTGCTAGTGGTGGAGTGATTAAAATTGAGGATGTGCAAGAGGCCCGAATTGGAGGAGTGCAGGGATCTCAGAGGGGTATAGGGCCGGAGGAGGCTACAGAGATAAAGAGGCCGAAATTCACCGTCCCAGAAGGGACGGCTACCGTGGGGC
Source organism: Pristiophorus japonicus (assembly GCF_044704955.1). NCBI lineage: Eukaryota > Metazoa > Chordata > Chondrichthyes > Pristiophoridae > Pristiophorus > Pristiophorus japonicus. The sequence continues at coordinate 106,485,047 of NC_091981.1, forward strand.
TTGGGCGGCCAATCGAAAAAATCGATTAGCTGCCGCATTCAGCTACTTTTCCCTCCCCGAGCCATATTCAGCTTGGGGGGTGGGGGGTGGGTTTTGAGTGGTGCTCACTACCGCCAGAAATGGCGGGGTGAAGCCGAAATAAAGGATGATTTTGTGCGGTGAGAGAAGCAGTGGGCGGGCCACTGGAAAACGGCCACCACCTCAGTTTTCAACTATAAAAAGGTAGAAGTCCTTCAGGCAATGCCCCCACTAGGTATCAGAGTCGGTGCTCGAACATGACACCGCTGGAGTGTTGCTGGGATTGGGGCCCTTTGGCAAGAAAATAGTTTCATAACCTTTTGATTTGGGTTTAAAGTGAAAGAAGTTGTAGTAACTATTTTGGCTTCATTAAACCGGCTGAGTGCTCCTCAGAGCTTTTGACAGACTTTTGTAGAACTTTCACATCGGACTGTTTAGTGGAGGCCTGTAGGCCTCATTGTAGGCTGCAGAGACCTGCTTGGCAGGATTCACCCTGAGGATGGGAGGAGTGTTGGGAGGGTGACACCTCATACACCTGGTGAAAAGCAGGGAGCCACGCAGGAGAAGGCGTCGCCGTCAGCACCGTGCAGAGAGGCAGTGGGCAAGGGAGGCAGCAGCCATGGCTGCACAACCGAAAGACGGGCGTGCAGATGTACACAGACTTGCAGCTAGAGAGGGTGGCCAGGAGGGAGATGGCATCAGGAGGAGGGTGAGGGATGCTGCACCCCCTCCTCCAAATACTGGGAGAGGAGTCTTTCCAGCAAGAGCCTCCACAGGAGCCTGAGAATGAGGAGCACCAGGGAGATGGCCAGCAGGCACCTGCCAGAGGAGGTGGCCAACACAGACGTGGGGGAAGGAGGCCATACCCTCAAAGGGTCTACAGACCTCAGTTCTCCTTCCTCCAGCTCAGTGATGAGGAATGCTTGCGAAGGCTACGATTTCGGACAGAAGTACTGAGGGAGCTCTGCACTGTCCTAAGAGAAGATCTGCAGCCTCAAACATGCCTCAGGACCATCCTCACCATGGAGACCAAGGTCACCATCGACTTGAATTTTTACACGACGGGGTCTTTCCAGTCTGCCACTGCAGACATTGGCAACATCTCCCAATTCTCGGCACATCGGTGCATCCGGCAGGTCACAGGTGCACTGTACAGGAGAAGGGTCCAGTACATCTCATTCCCGATGACCAAGGACAAATAGGTGGAGGAAGCAATGCCATTGACTGCACGCATGTTGGACTGAGGGCACCACATCATCACCCCGAGATCCTTGTGAACCACAAAGGCTTCCACTCACTGAACGTGCAGCACGTGTGTGACCACCAGCGTCGGATCCTGGCAGTTGATGTGAGGTACCCAGACAGCAGCCATGATTTGTTTATTCTGTGCCAGACCATTGTGCCCGGCGTCTTCACCGGCCCGAATCAGGATTGCGGTTGGCTGCTTGGGGACACACCCTGTCCCCAAGTGGATACACCCTGTCCACTTGGCTGCTCACTCCACTGCAGAACTCCAGGACAGCACCAGAGCATGCATACAATGCTGCTCATTGTGCCACCAGGTGTATCATCGAGCAGTGCATAGGCATCCTCAAGCAGAGGTTCCGGTGCCTGGACCACTCTGGTGGCACCTTGCAGTACTCTCCTCAACGGGTCTCCATAATTGTCTGCTGCATGCTGCACAACCTGGCCATCATGAGGGGACAACCGCTGGAGGTTGAGCCAGCAGTACCAACTGAGGAGGAAGAGGAGGAGGCATAGCATGAGGAGGAGGAGGATCCCCGTCACCCCAGAGCTCGGAGGCATCATCCCCATTGCAACCCTGGAAGGGCAATGCAGCTGCTTCTAATAACTGCTCGCTTCAGATAATACCATCCAAACATGACCCTTCAGCTCCCACTTTCAATGGCCATTGCAATGAGTGCCTTAACGCAGAATTGCCCACTTCCAAATGAAATACCTGGCCAGATATATGTGTCAAAAATAAAGATTTATTCAATTATCCAAATCACTGCAAAAACAGATAATAAAGAGCAATATAATAATACTGTTATCATTTTTTAGCCCTGTGCATCTCACTATAACACCTGTTACGCGTGACTACCCGAAAACTAGGCCTAACTGTCATCCACGTGGCTCTGGGAAGGCTGCTGTGGTTGTTGTCTGTGACCTACAGCTGGCCCTCTCGGATGCCCTGGAACAACACTGGGCCTGGAAGGGCCGGGTACAGACTGGCCAGCACTCTCCTGGGAGGGTGCATCCCCACATATATGGAGGTGCCCGACATCTCCCCTTAAACCTCCCTCCATGCATTATAAGATATTGAGAACATAAGAAATAGGAGCAGGAGTAGGCCACCTGGCCCTTCGAGCCTACTCTGCCATTTAATGAGATCATAGCTGATCTGATCACGGACTCACCGCCACTTCCCTGCCTGCTCCGCATAACCCTTTATTCCCCTATCGCTCAAAAATCTGTCTATCTCCGCCTTAAATATATTCAATGACCCAGCCTCCACAGCCCTCTGGGGCAGAGAATTCCATAGATTTACAACCCTCTGAGAGAAGAAATTCCTCCTCATCTCAGTTTTAAATGGGCGGCCCCTTATTCTGAGACTTTGTCCCCTCGTTTTAGTTTCCCCTATGAGTGGAAATATCCTCTCTGCATCCACCTTGTCGAGCCCTCTCATTATCTTATATGTTTCGATAAGATCACCTCTCATTCTTCTGAACTCCAATGAGCATAGGCTCAACCTACTCAAGCTATCTTCATAACTCAATCCCCTCAGCTCCAGAATCAACCTCGTGAACCTTCTCTGCAGCCTCCAATGCAAGTATATCCATAAATACGGAGATCAAAACTGTACGCAGTACTCTAGGTGTGGACTCACCAATACCCTGTACAGTTGGAGCAGGACTTCTCTGCTTTTATACTCTATCCCCCTTGCAATAAAGACCAACATTCCATTTGCCTTCCTGATTACTTGCTGTACCTGCATACTAACTTTTTATGTTTCATGCACAAGGACTCCAGATCCCTTTGTACTGCAGCACTTAGCAATTTTTCTTCATTTAAATTATAATTTGCTTTTCTATTATTTCTGCCAAAGTGGATAACCTCACATCTTCCCACATTATACTCCCATTTGCCCACTCACTTAGCCTGTCTATATTTCTTTGCAGATTTTTTGTGCCCGTCTCACAATTTGCTTTCTCATCCATATTTGTATCATCAGCAAACTTGGCTACATTACACTCGGTCCCTTCATCCAAGTCATTAATATAGATTGCAAATAGTTGAGGACCCAGCACCGATCCCTGCGGCACCCCACTAGTAACTGTTTGTCAACTGGAAAATGACACATTTATGCAGATTCTCTGTTTTCTGTTAGTTAGCCAATCCTCTATCCATACTAATATATCACCCCCAACCCCATGAACTTTTATCTTGTGCAGTAACCTTTTATGTGGCACTTTAGCGAAAGCCTTCTGGAAATCCAAGTACACCACATCCACTGGCTCCCCCTTAACCACCCTGCTCATTACATCCTCAAAGAACTCCAGCAAATTTGTCAAGCATGATTTCCCTTTCATAAAACCATGCTGACTCTGCTTGATTGAATTATGCTTTTCCAAGTGTCCCGCTACTGCTTCCTTAATAATGGACTCCAGCATTTTCTCAACGACAGATGTTAGGCTAACTGGTCTATAGTTTCCTGCTTTTTGTCTGCCTCCTTTTTTAAATAGGGGCGTTACATTTGCGGTTTTCCAATCCGCTGGGACCGCCCCAGAATCCAGGGAATTTTGGTAGATTATAACCAATACATCCACTATCTCTGCAGCCACTTCTTTTAAGCCATCAGATCCAGCGGACTTGTCCGCCTTTAGTCCCATTATTTTACCGAGTACTACTTCATTAGTGATAGTGATTGTATTAAGTTCCTCCCTCTCTATAACCCCTTGATTATCCACTATTGGGATGTTTTTAGTGTCTTCTACCGTGAAGACCGATACAAAATATTTGTTCAACATCTCTGCCATTTCCCTGTTCTCTATTATTAATTCCCCAGTCTCATCTTCCAGGGGACCAACATTTACTTTCGCCATTCTTTTCCTTTTTATGTTCTGGCAGTCTGCCAAGTCTCCCCACGTCAGGAAACAGTATTCTTCTTCTGTCCTCCACACCATCCATCAGTGTCTCCAGCTCCAGATCAGTGAACCTGTTGGCTCTCCTTGCACCTCTTACACCAGCCATCCTTCCAACCTCCTTCCCCCCTCAGGGCCTGGCTACAAACCATAGCCTTTAAAAAGGCCAGGGAGCAATTGGCTCGTTAGAAACCCTTACCTGCATTTGAATTTCTCAGTAGTGATAACGCTCAAATTAAGACAGCCACACCGCTGAAAAATCCACTTTGGAAGGGTTCAATAGCGCTGGAACCCATTTGTTCACTTTTGGAGCTGAATATGGGGTGGCCCAGCCATGAACAAATTTCGGCGCTAATGGCCACAAAAAGGTGGGGGGAGCACCAGCTTTCCAGCGGTACTGAATTTCGGGCCCAGGGAGGGGTGAGGTTTTGAAAACAAGGATGAGAATTTTAAATTTGAGGCATTGTCTACCGGGAACCAATATAGGTGTGCGAGCACAGGGATGATGGGTGAACGGGACTTGGTGCGATTGGTTACAGGCAGGGGAGTTTTGGAAGAGTCGATTCTAGAGGTACGAATACATGGATTAGGGGCGGAGTTGGGCGATGTTACGGATGTGGAAGAGGTGTTCTTAGTGATGGAGCAGATGGATATGTGGTTGGAAGCTCATTTTTGGGTCAAGTATCACTCCAAGGGTGCGAACAGAGGTTCAACGTCAGACAGTAGCAAAGGAACGGAGTTTGTGGCAGGGCCAAAGACAATGGCTTCAGTCTTCCCAATATTTATTGGAGGAAATTTCTGGTCATCCAGTACTGGATGTCGGACAAGCAGTGTAACCTTTTCCTCTTTTGTGGCTATCTGCTACCATGGAAACACTGGTCCTTGTATCTGCTAGCTACAGACTGATTGCTGTCCTCATGCAATACTGCCCAAAATATAATAGAGGGTATGGCACCATAGAGGTTACGTTACTGGATTAGTAATCCAGAGGTCTGGACTAATAATCCTAGGATGTGAGTTCAGATCCCACTATGGTAGTTTGAGAACTTGAATTCAATTCAGTCAAAACAAAATCTGCAAATAAATAGCTGTGAAACTATTGGGTTGTTGTATATTGCAACTAGTTCTCTACTGTCCTGTAGGGATGAAAACCTGCCATCCTTGCCTGGTCTGACCGATGACTCCAGTCCTACACCAATTTAACTGCTCACTGATCAGTTTCAGGCATTTTAAAAGATCAGTGTGATGGGTCTCAATCCAAGGACAATGGCAGTAACTGATCCATGCATATCAAGGCCCTTGTAAACTAAGCTCGATCTCTGCCATGCCCCGAAATGTGCATATAAGCCAGTCTGGGACCTGCTTCTTCTGCAGCCTGCAGAAACAGCTAGCAGTAACCCATTTAAACCCTGTGCACTCTGACTAACAGGAAACAATTCACTAAATAATCCATCATAAGCAACTATGCTTCATTTTTGTCAAAATTACAAATTATTTCCACATTTTTCTTTTCTACTTGAATAAAATTTAAAATCAATGTAAATCTGACTTCTGCATTTCATACTGTTGAACCCAAAAGATTCTGATTCCTTGTGGGTGAATTCCCTCAGGGCCCCTCTGTAATTTTGGCAGACGGTCAGTGGACACCCCATTGACACACGTAAACAGGGTTTCTGTTGAACTTCTGCTGATATTACGTATGCAGAACAGGAGAAGCCCCGAGGAAATTCACCCCCACCCAAGCTTTCAGCTTTAAAGAGCTAAAGCCATTGAGAAAACCTAACATCCATGTTATTTTCAGATCATTGAAGTTGCATCCGAAAACCAAAGCTGAACTTTGGATGTTCAACCTTATTATACACAGAGTGTGTCTACAATATAAATAGCTAGCTATGTCAATGTTTACTGTTAGTCCCTGATAGGGATGGTAAATGTATGCAGCTTTTCCTAACCCAGCTTGTAAGCTATTTGACTATAGTCTTTGCAGTTTTCATGTAAGTCATCAGAGCACAACAGTAGACAGACTGGAACTAGCAGGGCCTGGCCTGTGACTGGAGATTGTAGCCTCTGCTGATAAACAAGTTGTATGATTCAATTAATAAACAGCTTTGACGAGAGCCAGCTGGCACACTATCAGAATGTGCAATAAATTATCACCCATTGCTGTAACCTTGCAAGTGGAAAAATTAAGTGTCTCCTCTTTTTGTTGGAGAAGTTCCAACTAACCAGCCATGAGACAGTCTTATTTACCATTTCAATAATGTATTATTAAGTTTCTAGACTGTAGTGATCATGCAGTTCCATTACATTCTGTGGGGAAAAATCTAGCTATGTCAATGCTTGGCTGATGAAGCGTGTTCTATCCTGAGTGTCTCAGTAAATTGTATATATTGACATGTTGCTTGTTGAGAAATTTTATTATAGCCTGACCTGGTAACATAAGGGCTGTAGTTATTGCTTACTGTTATCATGAATTTATATGTTCATGCCAATTTGTGTCTTGGAGAATATTGTTGGAATGAATATATATTCCCTGAGTGTTCAGCTATCATTTTTCTTGACATTAATATTAATACTAAGCTAAACATGCATGCTCAGCTATCCCCATAGGTTAAATTTATGTACAACTACATCTTTACTGGTTAAGTGCTTGGTTAAAATCAACAAATTGCATTTATACAGTGCCTTTAATATTGAAATATGTCTTAAGGCACTAAAGAGAAATAGATTCTGAAAGAGGCTGCACAGCATTTTGGTGGCCAGCGCTTCAACTAACGCCCTCTTCTAACAGCGACCAGCTGCTTGGGAGTAAAAACGGTGTTGATGTTAATTTCAAGCGCTACTTAAAGGGATACTCACCATTTCAATGTTCATTGCTGCTGGAGCTGTGAAGAGGACCTCTGCAATGTATCAGGAGACTTTATGGGACACTTTATCAAGACTTCACCAACACTCAAGCAATATTTATTCCAGAAATTCTCTGAGAACTTAATCCAAAAATTTTAAGTGCTGTGCTACTCCACCTATAGAAGTTACCAACAGAAAGGGAGTGCTTGGTCTTGGGAATCTTGCTAGGTGTCCCATTTAGACTAGGCGAGGAATGGGAGAAGGACATGAGGCCAGGCAGAGCTGCACCAGCTGTTGCAGGACAGAGGGACAGGAGAGCGAGGAGCAATGTTCCCTCTAAGCTACGCAGTCCCATATAGGGGCCGCGTACCCAAAAAGAATTAGGAGGAACATTGGCGAGGAGGCATCCTTATTCCCTGCAGGTACAATACATCCCTTCCTCCTCTGGACCACCTTCACCAGGACCTCAAGTGCCGCATCTGAAAACCTGTGTAACGCATCCTGCAGCATGTCACTGCGTGTCAGCTCGAACACTCTGCACCTTTAGTGGAAGTGGGTGCCCGCATATACTGCTCTATGAAAATTGTGTCTCATCAGCACTTGATTGCTAAACTTGCAGGTTTCTGGTTTAGCACTTCCAGGCAAGTTCAAATTATGGTAATTAGCAATTAGGACCAAAATTGTATGGTAAATCCAAAATTTCAAACAGACTAGTCTTAATCGTACTGTACCCATTCAGTGCCTGTTTTCACCCTTTGACCAAAATAACCCACAGTTACGTTTTTTTGTGAGCTAAATGATCCCTAGGCATTGCTGGTCTACATGTCTCTGTGTTCTAATAGTTTAGGGGGAATATTGTCCCCCTAAATATGTAATATTACCTAACTTATAGATTCTAGAAAAGAAAATAATCTTCTTTCATATTCACTACGCGACTTGAGGTCAGACATGGCATCCTTGCTCACTTCAAGAGCTTTAACTTAGTTAATCAATTTAAAATAAATGTAGATAGTCGAGGGCGAAATTGCTCTTTTTTTTAGCCCGGTTAGTGCCTTCGGGGGGGACAAGACATTTTTCGGCCGGGGGAAGGGGGCATTACCGCCTTCTGGGAAATTGCCCAGGAGTTTGCGGAGGCACTGCCACAGCAGAGCCCCAGGCCGCCGCGTAGCTGCCGATAACATCATCGCCGTGTGCAGTGACCCCTCACCACCTCGTACCAACCTCTTACCACCCCGTGGGGGAAATTGCCCCACAGGCGGCGAAGCTGGCGCGAGTGGATGTCAATGTCTTGGGGCGGTGCTTAAAGGGGAGAACGTCAGCGTCCCGGGCCGCCATCTTTTTTTGTCTGCCAACTCTTGGGTCGGCTCGACGATGGTGGCCCTAGTGTAGTCCAGGCTGCCATTGTGCAGCCCGGCACTCCATCTTGGGTGCTGGGCTGCTGGCCCAGTCGCACATTGCCCTTTAAACGAAGGGGAGGGGCATTGCAGCGCGTTAGCACTAGGTGTTGTGCTTGACCCCCTGCCCCAGTAGTGCCCCGGTTATTGCCCCCAAAGGAAGTGGAGTACAGGACATTGCTTTCAGGGGCGGTAAGGGCAATTCCGCAGCGGGGGCGGGACTTCCACGCTGGGCGCTAAAAGTTTTGACCCCGGAAGGTTACCGCCCCCAAGCGGGGTGCAGGGCAATTTCGCCCCCTCTATCACTTAGCAACACTACCTCCACCATGAAGTTACATATTTGTTGAAAAAAAGACATCTGGATGTGCATATTATAAAAGCCCTTTCTCACTCTGCGTTGATCTCTCTCACTCAGTTCCATTTTTTTTAAACACTCTAATTTCTTTCCCATTCTACTTCTGATTGTATCCATCTTAATCTCTCAAAACCTATCCATATGTCCTTCAATGTTCTATCATTTTGGGCCCAAGTTTCCCAAGGAGTTGCTCTGGTTTTTTTGGAGCAACTAGATTTTTTTGGAGTAACTGAAAAATCGCAATTCTCCCCATTTAAGTTGCTCCAGTTTAAGTGAGTTAGTTAGGTTTCTTTTTAAGTTCATTTTTTTTTTCAAAAGGGGGTGTTACCAGCCACTTACGCCTATTTTGGCCATTTAAGGAAGTTTAGCCAGCTAAAACTTACTCCAAACTAACTTAGGCCAGCGTAAGTGTACGTTCTGAATTAAGAAATCAGCGCAGGCAGCCAGAGATAGCCGGGGTGAAGAGGACCTTACAAAGCACTAAACACCTTCACAACAACATTAAAGAAACATAAATACATTTAAAGCACCAAGCACTAAACAAAGCAGTACATTTGCACCAAGCACTAAACAAAGCACAAAAAGTAATAAGCAATTAATTATCAAATAAAAAATAGGAGGAACCCTGTACGTAAAGCACCAAAACCAAAGTAATAAGCAATCAATCAATCAATAAATAACAAATATAAAAATAGAAGGAACCCTGTACGTAAAGCACCGAGACCAAAGTAATAAGCAATCAATCAATCAATAAATAACAAATAAAAAATAGAAGTCCTACCTTAGGGAACGCAGCGAGCCGCCGATGAGGGAGCCCATTCGGCCAGGGCGAGGGGTGGCCTGCTTCGGGCCCCTCCCATACAGCCTGCAGAGCGTCGCACAGATTCGGGCTGCCAGGAGCTACTGCATATGCGCGCAGACTCTAGTGCGCATGTGCAGAGGTCCCGGCACTGTTTTCAGCGCCGGGACCTGGCACCTCCCCCAATCCATTGGCCACACTACGCCATCACCGAGGAGAGGCTGGGGAGCGGCCAGAATCGGGAGAAAGATTTTCGGCGCGCTTGGAGGCGGACAAAAGCGCCACACCTCGGTTGAGTGCGCCAGAAAAAACGGTTGGGGAAATTTGGGCCCATTGTATCCATCCCAACTTACCTCACTCGCCATCTTCAGTAATTAATTCGCTGGCTACCGGCAGTCCTGGATAGAAATATTAAAAAATGTGCAGTTAGTGGAGCTCATGCAATTGAAAGTTTGCGGGTGAAATTTTACACAATTAGTGTTGTGAAGATTTTTCCATTGTTCCAAATGTACTCCTGAAACGAAGCTGCTTTTTGGAGTGCTGCAGTCCATAGATTGAGTATTGGTATTTGGGAGGTGAGGGAACTCTGGAGTACCACAGATCCACAGTCACTTCCGTAATAAAAAGAGCTGAACACATGTTGTTATGTAATGATGTGTGTATCGTCCCAGTACCTTAAATGTAATGTAAGCACTATGCCACACCACAGAGGGCGCTGTGGTGGGAAACCTGGAAGTAACTGCAACAGGTGCTATATAAGGTTGACCACCACACCTGAGAGGCACTCTGGAGCTGAACAATAAAGGACGAAGGTCACAGCAGTTAGACTTACACCAGACCGTGTGGAGTCAGTGATTTGTGTGCTACATACACCACATTGGCAACGAGGAAGCGGATGAACTCCACGCAACCATGGCTACTCTGTGCTCGCTAAAGGATTTTACGGTGGGCAATGATTGGGAGGCCTTTACGGAAAGGCTCGAGTACTACTTCACAGCAAACGACCTGACGGAGGACACATACGCAATGAGAGAGAAGCGTAAGGCGATATTGCTCTCCAGTTGTGGCGATGAGGTTTACTGTCTCATCAGGGATTTGCTGGCACCTGGGAGCACCAGGGACAAGTCATACGAGGAGCTGACTGAACTCATTCGTGACCAGTTGAAACCAAAGGAGAGCATCCTCACGACCAGATACAAATTGTACCATCACTGCAGACCCGAGGGCCAGGATGTCACCAAATATGCTGCGGACCTCAGGAGACTTGCGGCGCCGTGTGATTTTGGCGCACACCTTGACGAGGCTTTGCGGGACGTTTTCATGATGGGGATTGGCCACGAGGGCCTCCTTCACAAGCTGCTGGCCACGGAACCCACAGTCACTCTGACAAAGGCCATCGCCATCAGCCGGGCACATATGACCTCAACTTGCAGCACCAAGCAAATAATCCACACAGTCTCGAACCCGGCAGGCACTGTCCACAGGATAGTGCCCACCACGGACAAAACTGCAGAACGTGGCTCTGCCCGGGGCAGAGAGCACGGACCTCGGGATCCTGGAACTCAGAGTCCGCTGAGGGGGGCCAATCAAGCAGCACCATGCTGGCGTTGTGGAGGAAGCCATGGGGCTCACCGGTGCAGGTTTGCGGAATACACGTGCAATACCTGCCACCTGAAAGGCCACCTTCAGCGTATGTATAAAAGAAATCAGACTCACCATGTGGCTGAGGAGATGGGGGATGATCTACTGTTCAGCGAGGAGCAGGTAGAAGAAGATGAGGTGTTTGGACTGCACACGTGTACTGACGATTCGCCCCCAGTGATAAGGGAAGTAAAAATCAATGGAGTCCCTGTGAGTATGGAAGTGGACACGGGCTCGGGTCCGTCGTTGATGAGTCGGAGAACTTTTGATAAACTGTGGATTAACCCAGCTGCACGACCCAAGCTGGTCCCGGTCACGGTGAAGCTGCGTACCTACACCAGGGAACTGATACCTGTTCTTGGCAGAGCGATGGTGCAGGTATCCCAAGGGGACGAGACGCACGCTTTACCTCTGAGGGTCGTTGCAGGCGATGGGCCGACACTCCTCGGCCGGAGGTGGATGGGGACGGTCCGTGGGAGCTGGGAAATCTTCATCACCCCACAGGCTGCTGCTCCCCGGGGTGCTGCCGTGCCCCGGGTCCCCAGAGAGCAGCGCCGACCGAGCTGGAGCTGCAGCCTCAATCCACCCACAGGCAAGTCCCAGGCCTGGACCTCATACCGAGATCCTGCAGCCCCAGCCCCCACAAGCAAGCCCCAGCCTCGGACCTCACACACAGATCCCGCAGCCTCAGCCTCCACAGGCAAGCAGCCCTGCACAGAGGGGCCTAGTGGGGGGGGAGTGACCCGGCGGGGTGCGAGGGATCCAGGATGGCCGGCGGTTCGGAAGAGCGCCGCCGAGGAGCTGTTAGCATCGGGCGGCGGCAGCAGCTGGAGGTCGGCGGCTATGGAGGCCGCGGCAAGTGCAGCCGCTGGAGAGGCCACGACGGCCGCAGGAGAGGCGGCAAGTCAGGTGGCAGCGGAGGGGAGCGGAGGCTGCGACGGCGGAGGGCATCCGGAGCGGCGGAGAAAAAGATGGCGGCGGCATCGTGTCGGAGCAGCAGAGCATCAAAGATGGCGGCGCCCAAGGAGAAGCCTTGTGGAATCCTCCTGCATCAAAGATAGCGCCTTAAAAAGGAAATGCACCCGGGAGTCTTAAAAGGGCCTTACCAAGAGGTGGTCCCCACAAAGGACTTCTGTAAGGCAGAGCGAGTCTAAAATGAGCTATGTTAATGTGAGATAGTGAATTTATAATAAGAATTACTTTTTTAATGCTGAATGGCCACTGTATTTGTATAAAATAATGGATGAAGTACAATTAATGATAACGGCTAACAAGGAAATCAAGGATCCGTTACCAGACAATAACCAGTTAATGTACCAGATAATATGTACCATACTAACGCAATGTCTATGCCCACCTGCCTTCTGTTGGACAAGTGTGATGTTATGTAATGATGTGTGTATCGTTGTCCTGCGTCCTGGTGGGGGGGGGGGGGTGGAAGGTGATGTTATGTAATGATGTGTGTATCGTTCTAGTACCTTAAATGTAATGTAAGCACTATGCCACACCACAGAGGGCGCTGTGGTGGGAAACCGTGGTAGTACCTGCAACAGGTGCTATATAAGGCTGACCACCACACCTGAGAGGCACTCTGGAGCTGAACAATAAAGGACAAAGGTCACAGCAGTTAGATTTACACCAGACTGTGTGGAGTCAGTGATTTGTGTGCTACATACACCACACATGTAATGGTTTGTTTCTCACCACAGCTAAATTAATCCAATATTCCAGCTGAACCCAACTACATTTTGGCCTACCGTTACTAAAGTAACACATGCTAGCCACATGCAGCAATATTTACGATTTATTTATGTCCAACCAATCTGTTAAGTATTAATCAAATATCCCTCCTCAAACAAAATAGCATTGATAATAATTTACAAACTTTACATTTAAAAAAAGTAATCTATAATCTACAATCTATAATCATTTGCAATCATAATATTCTTAAATCTCAGTCCTTAATACAGTAGAGCATTGAAGTACTGCATTAAAAAAAAAATATGGTTAACAATCATAGGTGCTTTTCAGTTTTAAAAGGTATTGCTATGGACTTACATTTTAAATCTTCTGAGCCCGAATTTGGTGAAGGCCCCCGCCCGCCCAAGTGCCGCCCAAAGGACTGCCAATGGCCGTGGAGGTACCTGACGGTACTTTGGCGGGGTTTTCATCAAAAAGGTCCTTCAAAGGACGGTGGGTGGCAAATGAGGGACTTACGCTGCCAATCTGGGCGGCAGCCAGCCGGCGCTCCCAATCTTGGCGGCAAAAGCGCTTGTCGCCCAAGTGCCGCCGAGGATAGAGTCGGGCACACGGAGGATCGAAGACCTGCAAAGAAAAAGCATTTAAAAAAAACATCAGAATACCTTCAGGGGACCCCATACAGGTAAGTCCCTGTAAAGAGAAAATCGTAAAAATGTTTAGTCACCTTTTTTTTCAGCTCTTCATACCTACCCTTGGGGACAGACCAGCCTCCTCGCAGCGGTCCACCCCCATTCTGATGCCAACTCCCACCCGCACCAATCTGGCACCTCGGCGGGCAGGAGTCCACTTACGCCACTCGACCGTCCTCTGACATCAGCGGCCAGTTCCTGGCAGCTCTCCCCTCCTGCCTGCTGCAGACTAGATCAAAACTGGCACTGAGCGGAACCCGAGGAGGAATGTCAGCGGCAGTGGGCAGTGAGTACATCAATTTCGGGCCCAAGCTTATCATTTATTGCCTCTGTAGAATCATAGAAATTTATGGCACAGAAGGAGGCCATTCGGCCCATCATATCCGTGCTGCCGCCAAAGAGTTATCCAGCCTAATCCCACTTTCCAGCTCGTGGTCCGTAGCCTTGTAAGTTACAGCATTTCAAGTGCACACCCAAGTACTTTTTAAATGCTTTGAGGGTTTCTGCCTCCACCACCCTTTCAGGCAGTGAGTTCCAGACTCCCACCACCCTCTGGGTAAAAAAAATTCTCCCTAAATCCCCTCTAAATCTCCTACCACTTACTTTAAATCCATGCCCCCTGGTTACTGACCCCTCTGCTAAGGGGAATATGCCCTTCCTTTCCACTCTATCTAGGCCCCTCATAATTTTATACACCTCAATAAGGTCCCCCCTCAGCCTTCTCTGTTCCAAAGAAAACAACTCCAGCCTATCCAATCTTTCTTCATAGCTAAAATTTTCCAGTCCAGGCAACATCCTCGTAAATCTCCTCTGTACCCTCTCTCATGTAATCACATCCTTCCTGTAATGTGGTGACCAGAACTGCACGCATTACTTTAGCTGTTGCCTAACTAGTGTATTATACAGCTCTAGCATAGCCACTCTGCTCTTATATTCTATGCCACAGCTAATAAAGGAAAGTATTCCGCTTGCCTTGTTAATCATCTTATTTCCTACATTACAACAGTGACTACACTCCAAAAGTACTTCATTGGCTGTAAAGCGCTTTGAGACGTCCATGTGGTCGTGAAAGGAGCTATATAAATCCAAGCCTTTTTTTTCTTTATTTATTTACCTGTCTTGCTACCTTCAGCGATTTGTGGATATGCACTCCAATGACCTTCTGTTCCTTTAAACTTCTCAGTATCCTACCATTTATTGTGTATTCCCTTGCATTGTTAGCCTTCCTCACATGCATTACCTTGCACTTCTCTGGATTGAATTCCATTTGCCACTTTTCTGCCCACCTGACCAGTTCATTGATATCTTTCTGCAGTTTACAGCTTTCTTCCTTACTATCAACCACACAGCTAGTTTTTGTATCATGCAAACTTCTTAATGATCTCCCCTACGTTCAAGTCTAAGTCATTGATATAAATGTCATACTTTTTTTATAATTCTGGTTGCTTTTTTTTCCTTTTGTTTTCCTCGTTTTTTAAACTGCAATCCAGAGCTCAGGGGGATGAGAGTCATAAAATTTCTGTCCATTCATCCTGTATTTGTTAATTAATTAGTACATTGTTTCGTTTGCTGTATACTAATAAAAAGTTCGACTATCTTCCTTCAGTTTTGACTGGGAGTGCGTTGATATTTGCACACGTTTACCCACATAGAAATGTTGAAATTTATAGCAATAGTTATACTGCCTTTTGATTCTCTTTTGCATCTTTATCATTTTTAATCTTCTGCAGTGCAATTTTTGGTATTTCTTTCTATCTTTCTTCCAAAAAAGACTAGGGGGAAAAATTTCTTGGTCGCCATAAGAGTTGCCGGTGTCACTGGCAGCTCGGGTTAATGGCCACTGAAAATGAACGAAGTGCTACCAGGGAAGAATTTGCGCTGGGATCTAAAGAATTTTGGCCTACCACTAACTTACTGTGTAATGTTCTCCTGGTGGCATTACTACAGGCATGGGAGTTGAAGTTCCTGTCCTGAAGCAACGTTCAAGCTTCTAATAGCCTCTGGAATCAAGGCTGTGGAGTTTACAAGGAATTATGGGTAACTAAAAGGGCCATGAATTAAAAGGGCAATGCATTCAGAACTAATACAAATTAAAATGAAGTGAAAAATATGCTGTTTTCAGCCCTTACTGCCTTTTACAAAAAATAACATTAAAAAGAAATGCCAAATGGGCGTCTTCAGCACATAAAGCTCAAAAAATGGGAAAAGCACTTCAACACTAACACAAATGGATCAGCAAGCTAGAGGAGGGCCACTCAGGGTCTTGTATACAGCACTCCAGTTTTGTGCAGGTGTCAACACTGCAAGAGAGGTCCTCTACCCACAGGGGTGTGGGCTTTTATTTCAGCATCATGGCCAAGAGGATGTTGTGATGGTCAGTAACAGAGGGAAGGTAAAATGTTGAAAGGGGAATTGGGATTATGGTCATTAGTACCGCAGGCGGATGATTCCAACCCGGATATCCCGGCCAGAAAAGGGCTGTCTGGGTTGTATCCTACCTTCTGCTTCCTCCTCTTCGGCTTCCTCCTCTTCTGCTTCTTCATCTTCCATCTGCAAGTGGATGCTGTAAATCTGAAATGACAGCATAAAATGCAGGAAATACTCAGCTGATCAGACAGCATCTTGATCTGAGACATGAACTCTCTTTCTCTCTCCATGGATGCTGCCTGACCTGCAGCTTTTTTTGTCTCCTCAGAGGCCTTCCTTTACGATCCGAGACCTTGCAATTGTCTAGCAGCACTCCTTACACACTTAAAATATTTTTAACATCGATTTCAGCAAGCCACTTCAATAAAAAAAATGTTAAAACACCTGAAAGATGTGTGTGCCCCTTTAAGAGGAGAATCTGCTTGCATGCTAGCTTTACCTGCCGAGCTTAGGACCGAACGCTGAACTTAGCGCAAAGGTCCAAGTTCGCTGTGGTGACATTGTCACCACTTCTCCGTTTTACTTTGATACATCTTACCGGCAGCACTGATGGTCCTGGAAAAATGGAGGACACCACAGAACCTGCCACCAGCTGGTGAAAGAGTTGTGGTCACCCAATTTTCGTGATTTTTTTTGACAGTAACAGGTGGCATAATGTTCCTGAATTTTTAGCCTTAGGAGATCATGACTCAGTTGTTTGCAGGATAATTACTGACATGTCAAGAATATGGGATCATAACTCAGTTTTTTTACAAAGAGTAAAATCAAGGCTCTCGCACTCTTAAATAACTCAGCCATGACTGATATCACTCTCTACCACTATACTGTGAGGCCGAAATTCACCATTTGGGCGGCTGATCAAAATGCCACGGTCAGGTACTTTTCCCTCCCCAAGCCATATTCAGCTCGGGGGTTGGGGGGGGGCGGGGGGTGGGTTTGAGCGGTGCTCACTTCCACCGGAAACGGCGGGGTGAAGCTGATGTAAAAGTAAGCATCCAGCGTTGAGGTCTGCAGCATGCAGGCTGCTGGAAAGCAGCCAGGACAGGGATTTTTAGCTCCAAAAAGGTAGGAGTTCTTCAGGCAGTGCCCCCACGAGGTACT
The DNA here is from genome assembly GCF_044704955.1 of Pristiophorus japonicus. NCBI lineage: Eukaryota > Metazoa > Chordata > Chondrichthyes > Pristiophoridae > Pristiophorus > Pristiophorus japonicus. Next base: position 106,502,164 of record NC_091981.1, read on the forward strand.
CGAGTCAATGCTCGAACGCAACACCGCTGGAGTGTTGCCACGATCGGGGCCCTTTTGTAGGGAAATAGTTTTATTCATTTTATTGTTTTTATGTCAGATTGCATCATCCACAGTATTTAGGTTTTCATATAGTTTTATTAATTATTGGTGTTTTTATGTCAGATTGCATCATCCGCAGTATAAGCTTTTCATATGGTTGTATTAATTGTTTTGGATCCATTAAACCTGCTGAGTGCTGCTCAGAGGTTTGCACATACCTTTGTACAACTTTCAGGTCTGTTTCTTTAGTGGAGGCCTGTGGGCGGCAGAGACCTGCTTACAGGGTTCACCGAGGATGAGAGGAGTGTTGGGAGGCCGACACCTGGTACATCTGCTCAGAAGCAAGGCGGCACGCAGGGGAAGGTGTCGCCATCAGCACCATGCAGAGAGGCAGCAGGCAAGGGAGGCAGCAGCCATGAATCGTTCATTCTGCACCAGACCAGTATGCCCGCCAATTAGGATTGCGGTTGGCTGCTTCGGAGTAAGGGATATACCCTGTCCACTTGGCTGATCATTCCACGGCAGAGCCCCAGGACAGCACCAGAGCATGCATACAATGACGCTCATTGTGCTACCAGGTGCATCATCGAGCAGTGCCTAGGCATCCTTAAGCAGAGATTCCGGTGCCTGGACCGCTCTGGTGGCACCTTGCAGTACTCTCCTCAATGGGTCTCTATCATCGTCATCGTCTGCTGCATGCTGCACAACCAGGTCATCATGAGGGAACAGCCACTGGAGGTCGAGCCAGCAGTACCACCTGAGGAGGAGGAGGAGGCACAGGAGGATCCCCGTTGTCCAGAGCTAGGAGACATTGACCCATCACCATCCTGGAAGGGCTTGGTGCAGACTGGCCAGCACGTTCATCCTCACATATATGGAGGTGTCTGACACCTCCCCTGCAATCTCCCTCCATGCATTATGTACTGCCTGTCTGCCAGGTCTCCCCACCTCAGGAAATAGTATTCATCTTCTATCCGCCACATCGTCCATCAGTGTCTCCAGCTTCATATCAGTGAACCCGTTGGCTCTCCTTGCACCTCTTACACCAGCCACCCTTCCAAACTCCTTCCCCTCTCAGGGCCTTGCTGCAAACTCTGGCCTTTAAAAAGGCCAGAGAGCAGCTGGCTCGTTAGAAACCCTTATCTGCATGCTGAATTTCTCAGTGGTGATAACGCTCAAATTAAGGCAGCCACACCGCTGAAAAATCCACTTTTGAAAGGTTCATTAGCACTGGAACCAGCTTGTTCACTTTTGGAGCTGAATATAGGGTGGCCCAACCACGAAAAAATTTCAGCGCTAATGGCCCCAAAAAGTTGGGGGGAGCACCAGCTTTCCAACTGTTGTGTATCTGTAAAGCATGCACTCCCATGTTCCGCCACCAGGGAGCTCATCCCCTGAAGTCCCAAGGGATCCCAGCATCCCTTGGGTGCACTGTATATAAGCCGGCCCTTAAGGCCTGTTCCTCACTCTGGAATGTCTTATTAAAGACTGAGGTCACTGTTACTTTAACATCCCTATGTGCAGCCTCATCTGTGTTAGGAACACAATAACTGGCAACGAGAATATGAATCTAACGCAAAGATGCAGCAAACTGTGGGCATCCTGGAGAAGTTCTCGGAGGGTGAGGACTGGGAAGCCTATGTCGAATGGTTAGACCAGTACTTTGTAGCCAACGAGCTGGATGGAGAAGGAAGCGCTGCAAAAAGGAGAGCGGTCCTCCTCACGGTCTGCGGGGCACCGACCTACAGCCTCATGAAGAATCTTCTGGCTCCGGTGAAACCCACAGATAAGTCGTATGAGGAGCTGTGTACACTGGTTCAGGAGCATCTTAACCTGAGGGAGAGCGTGCTGATGGCGAGGTATCGGTTTTACACGTGCCAGCGATCTGAAGGTCAGGAAGTGGCGAGCTATGTCACCGAGCTAAGGCGACTTGCAGGACAATGTGAGTTTGATGGCATCCTGGAGCAAATGCTCAGAGACTTTTTTGCACTGGATATTGGCCACGAGACCATCCGACGAAAACTTTTGACTGTAGAGACACTGACCCTCAGTAAAGCTATTGCGCTAGCACAGGCGTTATGTCCACCAGTGATAACACCAAACAAATCTCTTAGCACAAAAGTGCTAGCAATGTTCATAAATTAACTGGAACTGTGTTTGTGAACAGAAATGTACAGGGCAGAACCCACGAGTCTGCAACTGCCAGCAGGCCTCAGGTGATCCAGATGACTCAGAGTCCCCAACAAAGGATGAATGCAAGGCAGTTCACACCTTGTTGGCGTTGTGGAGGATTCCGTTTAGCCTATTCATGCCGCTTCAAAGGGTATGTTTGCAAGAGCTGTGGAACAATGGGGCACCTCCAACGAGCTTGCAAACAAGCTGCAAGCTCTGCAAAACTTGCTAACCACCACGTGGTAGAGGAAGATCGGTCCATGGTGGTTCAAAGCAATTTTGAGCCTCAGAGAGAGAGGAGGCAGATGCAGAAGTACACGGAGTGCACACATTTTCGCCGAAATGTCCACCTATAATGCTAAACATAAAATTGAATGGCTTACCCGTAGCCATGGAACTGGACACTGGCGCTAGCCAATCCATCATGAGTAAAAAGATGTTTGAGAGACTGTGGTGCAACAAGGCATTCAGACCAGCCCTGAGCCCCATCCACACAAAACTGAGAACGTACACCAAAGAGCTTATCACTGTCCTGGGCAGCGCCATGGTCAAGGTCACCTACGAGGGCATGGTGCACGAACTGCCACTCTGGATTGTCCCAGGCGATGGCCCCACACTGCTTGGAAGGAGCTGGCTGAGCAAAACCCGCTGGAACTGGGATGATATCCGAGCGCTATCACATGTCAATGAGGCCTCATGTACCCAGGTTCTTAACAAATTTCCTTCCCTTTTTGAGCCAGGCATTGGAAACTTTTCTGGGGCGAAGGTGCAGATCCACTTGGTCCCAGAGGCACGACCCATTCACCACAAGGCGCGAGCGGTACCTCACATGATGAGGGAGAGAGTGGAAATCGAGCTGGACAGGCTGCAATGCGAGGGCATCATTTTCCCAGTGGAATTCAGCGAGTGGGCCAGCCCGATTGTTCCAGTACTCAAAAGTGATGGCACGAGCAGGATTTGCAGTGATTATAAAGTAACTATTAATCATTTCTCTCTACAGGACCAATACCCGCTACCTAAGGCAGATGACCTATTTGCAACACTGACAGGAGGCAAGACGTTCATCAAGCTCGATCTGACGCAGGAGCTGGAGGAGTCTTCGAAGGGCCTCACCTGCATCAACATGCACAAGGGACTGTTCATCTACAACAGATGCCCGTTTGGAATTCGGTCGGCTACAGTGATCTTCCAGAGAAACATGAAGAGCCTACTCAAGTCGGTACCACACACGGTGGTCTTTCAGGATCACATATTGGTCACGGGTTGGGACACCGCCGAGCACCTACAAAACCTGGAGGAGATCCTCCAATGACTAGATCCCGTAGGGCTGCGGCTGAAGAGGTCGAAATGCATCTTCATGGCAACAGAAGTGGAGTTTTTGGGGAGAAAGATTGCAGCGGATGGCATTCGGCCCACAGATGCCAAGACAGGGGCTATCAGGAATGCGCCCAGAGAGGCACCACTAAGTTTGTGGTCCTGGCCCTCCAGACCATGGTCGAGGATCCATGTCGACTATGCGGGCCCGTTTCTCAGTAAAATGTTCCTGGTGGTGGTGGATGCTTTTTCAAAATGGGTTGAATGTGAAATAATGTCGGGAAGCACCACCACCGCCACCATTGAAAGCCTGAGGGCCATGTTTGCCAGCCACGGCCTGCCTGACATACTTGTCAGTGACAACGGGCCATGTTTCACCAGTGCCGAATTTAAAGAATTCATGACCCCCAATGGGATCAAACACGTCACTTCGGCCCCGTTTAAACCAGCCTCCAATGGGCAGGCAGAGCGGGCAGTACAAACGATCAAACAGAGCCTTAAACGAGACACAGAAGGCTCACTCCAAACCCACCTGTCCCGAGTACTGCTCAGCTACCACACGAGACCCCACTTGCTCAAGGGGATGCTCCCGGCTGTGCTACTCATGAAAAGGACACTTAAAACCAGACTCTCGCTGGTTCACCCCAATCTGCATGATCAGGTAGAGAGCAGGCGGCAGCAATAGAATGTAAACGATGGTTGCGCCACTGTGTCATGGGAAATTGATCTGAATGACCCTGTGTATGTGCTAAACTATTGACATGGTCCCAAGTGGATCGCGGGCATGGTGATAGCTAAAGAAGGGAATAGGGTGTTTGTCGTCAAACTAGACAATGGACAAATTTGCAGAAAGAACCTGGACCAAACGAGGTTGCGGTTCACAAACTGCCCTGAACAACCCACAGCAGACACCACCTTTTTCGAGCCCACAACACACACCCAAAGGATCAACGACACCACGCCGGACCAGAAAATCGAACCCATCACGCCCAACAGCCCAGCAAGGCCAGGCTCACCTAGCAGCCCTGCAGGACCAACAACATGCCAGCCCAGTGAGGGCACAGCCAACACACCAGAACAGACATTTGTACCGAGGCGGTCCACCAAGGAAAGAAAGGCTTCTGACCGCCTCACCTTGTAAATAGTTTTCACTTTGACTTTGCGGGGGAGTGATGTTGTGTATCTGTAAAAGACTGAGGTCACTGTTACTTTAACCTCGCTATGTGCAGCCTCATCTGTGATAGGAACACAATACCAACGGTACTAAATTTCGGGCCCACTCTTTGCAACTTCCTTTAGCTGCTCTTCTGGTGTTTGATATCATCTACAACATGTTACTTCAGCACCTATTATGTTTATTTTCCTCTCACTTTTATCCACATATATTCACAGAGCCAGCTCTTGGTTTTATCTTCCTTTTCAATCTTCTGACTTTTTAACTGGCTGTTCTCTTTTCAAATATTCACTATAATATCTGTTCAGCTAATGCAATGAATCCAAAGGCACTTTTATATTGAAGAAGCATCTCATCTCTTAGGCTGTCCCTCGGAGTTGAGGAAGACTTGCTTCCACACTAACGTGAGTTCTAAGGTGGCTGATAAGTCCAATGCAGAATCGACAGACTCTGTCACAGGTGGAGCAGGTGGTGGTTGAAGGGACAGGTAGGTGGGGTGCTTGGTTTGTCGTATGCTCCTTCCAATGACAAACATGCAGGACTTCCATTATTGAATCACTCTGTAATGTAAAGGACTGAAGCTACAGAAAGCAGGTGGTAACAGATGTCGATATTTAACCACGTAATGTTTGACCATGTGACACTTGATCAAGTGACATTTGACCATGTGGCATTTTCCCACAGTTTACAAATATTATGGTACTGAGCATCCAGTCTGTTACTGTATGGCCCATCCAGCTTACTGCGTAGTTGTGGCCTGTTCTATTGGACAACCTGACCAAAGGTTCTCGAACTGTTGTCGTGGTTCACAAACCGTTCAGAACATGTATAGACTATGAAAAGGCAATGCACAGGAGGCTTCAGCCTGACCTCCTCACACCACCTTGACTTGAGCTGTGGAGGAGGAAAATTTCAAATCGATGGAGCGAGAAGTCCTGCAAAACAGCTCTTTAAACATCAGCAGCTTCATCTGAAACTGTATAGCTAAAACTGAGTCAGCAGTTTCTTATATTCACATATATGTTCCTCACCATCTTTGTTCAATCCTTAAACATGATAATAAAACTTATCTCAAGCTCTAGCTTCTCAAAGATCAAATTTCTCCACGCTCAGAGATACAATACAATGAATCACTACTAGCAGACAGCCAGTTTGCAATTGCCAGACAACTGGAAAATAATATGTTAGAGGTTATTCAAAGCGCTAACGTGATGCATTTGCTCCTGGGTTGCTCACAGTAGTATCCGGGTGATTCATCTTTGATTCCGGGAGACTCTCGGACAATCTGGGAGGGTTGGCAGCCCTAATCAGTATACATGTGTCATGAGTGTAATAATGTAAAGAAAATGGTGTTTAACTTTCCTGTCTCTTCTTCCTTTAAAGCAAAAATAAGTTTGCTTTGTAATGTTTCATGAAGACAACGCCCATTTAAGTCCATGTTTCATATCCAGAACTGATGCTCCATGAGAACACCTTTGCAAGTGGTAGAAAAGTACCTGAAAACATTTACCCATTGCTTGAAGGATTGTGAACCACACAGACAAATGATGCAACCTCCAATGCCTCATGCATGCAAGGACAGTCAGGAAAGAAAGTTACTGTGGAAAAACTAAAATTTCTTCATAATAGGTCAATTTTCTGATCCAAATATAATCAGATTACCTTCGACCTTCTAAACATCTATTCTTAAGCCTCAAATTATTAAAGTATAGGAAGGTTTTCTCTCAGCACAGTGTTCCGACACATTTCTTAAGCTTTCAAAATATCTGTTTCATCTGGCATCAGAACTAATATATTCAATATGGTCTTGAAGATGGAGGAGACACACCTTCTAAAAGCTTAACCAGTGTGTCGGAAAATCTGTCTATTATTTGTCTTGCTGATGAGAATTTTGTTTGTATATTTTAACTTAAATTCTCACCCACAAGGGTAAATAATGATAAAGTATATAGTATATTGTGAGAGTGCACGAGTATAGCATGATGCAAAGCCAAAATAAACTCATAGCATTCTGCAGCAGTACACATACTTCAAAGGTGAGCACTACAAAATAGTACACACCTGTATGCAATTCAGGTGCACACCCGTGTGTACTGCAATAATTGTGATACATATTCAATTCTAACCTAACAAGTATCATGTGATTCTTCTATTATGCCTGCTTCCAATCTGGGTTATTCAAGGTTGAAGTTTTGACATTCGTGGTACTTTTATGAAATGCAGCCATGTCCTCTGGGCTTACTGTTTGAATCTATCGCATTTGTTACTGCAGACCATCATAGAGAGATTACATGTGTGTTGAGTCACCATGCTGTAGATCAAACTCAATACCAGGTCAGTAGAGGTGAAAAGCTCTCAGTGAGATTAGTGTCTGTTAAATTTGTTAGGCAGCAATGTAATCCCTTTACAGTATTTTCAAACAAAGAACATTGATGAAATTCTGTAAAATGAAAAGTCTGGTGTTTTAACTTTGTTCTTGTATTATTTAGCTGGATATGTTGCATTCAGCTTTCTAAAGTAAATCCTGTGCTAAGAACTTCTTACTCCATCTCCATACTATACATTATATTCTCTTTATAATTTCTGTTTTTTGCCTGTTGAGATGAGGCTGCGTGTACAATGATTTGAGTCCACTGCAGGTCCTTAACAATTCTAAACCATGAACAGCTGCCATTGCTTAGCTGCCTTAGCATGGATTCTGATGTGGATTGTAGAGGGGTGAAAGACAATAATCCGACATGCAATTTCATTTTCAATAATTTTCTCATTGCTAGCTGTTGTAAAGTAATTGCAGGTTTTTGGGATGATTAATTGGAAATTATAAATATTTTCAATAACATAAATAGTCATTTCAGTAATATTTATTGTTTGCTATCTCCTTATCGCTGTGAAAGGCATTTGGACAGTATCCTTATTTCAGCCATGTGTTAAAGAAGATTGTGTGAAAATGCCAAACGGCATTTATAATTGTAGAAACAAACAATGTAAGAGAATGTTGACCTGGATGCTTACTATTTAGCATTGGTCATTGATAGCACTGTTTATAGCATATTGCACCTTAATTGTAGAACAGCCTATGATTTAAATAAAAGGATCTGGGATAAAGATTCTTGGGTTAGACATCATGCATCTGCTAGATTTAACCAGTGTTATGAGAATAAATTTACAAGTTTCGCCCTCCAGGGTCACATGTCGGGAATTCAGGCTCAGGGGTTATTGGGTCCTGTAAGATTTTCCATCTATTAATTTTATTGGACAGAAAATCCTGTGGGACACACTGCTCTCCCCACCCAAATGTCCGAAGCTTAATATTGGGAGAGGAATTTGTAAAATTACCCCTATAGTGGCAAAATAGTACTGATGTTTAAAATTATGAAAAGTTTTGATAGAATGGTTACAGAGAATGTTTCTACTTGTGGGGAAGAGCATAACTAGAGGCCATCAATATAAGATAGTCAGCAAGAAATCCAATAGGGAATTCAGAAGAAAATTCTTTATTTGTGATGAGAATGTGGAACTCGCTACCACAGGAAGTGTTGAAGCAAATAGTATAGATGCATTAAAGGGGAAGCTAGACAAACATATGAGGGAGAAGGGAATAGAGGGTTATGCTGATAGATTTAGATGAGAAAAAACAGGAGCAGGATCGAGTGGAGCACAAATGCCGGCATGGACTGGTTGGGCCAAATGGCCTGTTTCTGTGTCATATATCCTATGTAATCCTATGTAATATTGTCCGCAGATACACCTGCAAATTCAGTTGTTTTACAGCAGGTACTGTTATCCTTTATAGTGCACAAACAGCCAAGAAATGCTATGCTTATGCTGGGATTATGCTTGAATCCCAGGATTAAGTTACAGACAAAATTAGATTAAAAAATATTTCCAATATTTGTCCTTCATCTTTATTTATTGTAGAGATAATTTTAAATGTTTTACCATTATTTCACATGATCAAGGGGTATGGAGAGAAAGCAGGAAAGGGGTACTGAGGTTGAATGATTTATGTTTCTCTGTTTCTATGAATTGTAATTTAAAAAAAAACAATCTTTGTATTGGGAGCAAGTGGGATGTGATTGGATACTTTGGGATTCGTGCATGAGGGCCAGAATTCTGCTTGGTCAGATATGTGATCATCTGGGCTTGACTGTGTGGATTGTTTCTTGATCACCATAATGAACATTGCATTTCTGTTAACTATGTGGATCGAGCAGACTGAGCTGAACTGCAGCTTTAATGAGCAATGAAGCTGGCCAAGAACATGTTGTTCAGTCTCAGCATGAAGGATCAAGCATTTCAGCAGAAATTAATGAGTCACCAGGGTCTGATCAATGATGCCTTGGAAGATACTGCTTCAGGTCGCTTAGCTTCATGCTAGAACTGTGATCCAGGGCATCTGGTTGACTTTTACACTGGGGCCTGATGAATGAAAAGCTTGCAAAATGCTGTTAATCTTTTGAAATTACTTTACTTGACTGAAAAGCAGCTTTATGCAAGGCCTCTGAATACATTCTAAATATTAATTGTTTATTAAAATCACTGACTGGGTTGCAACATTTAGTTTCAAAATACATTGCAAAGTCCTGTGCCAGATTCTGTCTCTGGAAATAAGTGTCAACATTTAGCTGCAGTACCTCTTACTTCTGTAGGTGGCTCTGTGATAGGGTTTGCAATGGTAAATCTCACGTAATGTTCAATACTAAAACAGCAGCAGGAATACAGTATATTCTGAGTTCAGAATTTAAAAAAAAGATTGGGCTGAATTTTCAGGCCTCCTGCCCTGCAGAAACGGAATGGTAGCAACCTGAAAAATGAAGTGCAAGATCTTACCACTAGTTATGCTGTTGTGGTGGCCATGGTCATTTGGCTGGGGTCCTCTGAGTAGGTACTGCAAAGCTGATTGGGAATATTTTACTTGGGGTTTTCTATGTTAGTATACAAGTACTCCTACCCCTTAGAGCACATTCCATTATTTTACCTTTTATTTATGTTAAGATAATGGGCTTGTAATTTCCTGGGTCAGTTTTATCATCCTTTTGAAATACAAATGTCACATTTGCCTTCTTCCAGTCCTATGCAATCACATCTGTACTTAATGATTCTTCCATATGATAGTCAATGCCACACAATTTTCCTTTATTGCCTCCTTCAACACCCCTAACCCAATGATTGAGCTAGTCTTAAGTGCTCACTTTATTCAGTCTTTCTGTCATGCTGATTTCAAAACCCTCTAGGTTGCAGAGTATACTCCAGTTCTTGGATAGCAAGTTATAGCAGTGTTATCATCTCTAGTGAATACTTCTAACAGAAAAATTAATTTAATATTTCAACTGTTTTATCTTCTTAAACTTCCCTGCTACTTTTATATTTGAGAGTTTGTATTTTCTCTCTAATTGCTCTTTTTGGGCTCAATTTTCCCCAGTGATTGTGCTGTTTTTTTTGAGCACGCTGCTCTTTTTGGCCTAAGTTGAAAAACCACAGTTTCCCCAATCAATTTGCACCAGCATAACTCAGTTAGTTATGATTTTTTTAGAACAGTTTTTTTTCAGCCAAAGGGGGCGTAACCAGCCATCTACACCAATTCTGGCCATTTCGGGAAGTTTGGCCAGCTGAGAGTTACTCCAGTTGTGTTTAGGCCAGCGTATGTGGCCTCTGCAGAAAAACCTTCCCTAGAGTTAAGGAAATCGGCGCAGGTAAGGAAATTGGCGCAGCAGATGCACAGATACACAAAAAGAAATGAAAAACACATAGCAGCAACTTACCTCCAACCCCGCCCGAAGGCTGTCCGGTCCCATTCTCGGTCCCCGGTACACACACAAACACACACACACACAAACACAAACACAAACAGAAAGAGAGAGAAAGAGAGAGAGAGATGAAAATCCGGGGACCGAGAATGAGACCGGACTGGGAGAATGGAGACTGAGAATGAGACCGGACCGGCAAGCCCTTCGGGTGGCGTTGGAGGTAAGTTGCTGCTATGTATTTTTCAATTCTTTTAATGTGTTGGGAGCTGGCTGTATGCTTCACTTTGCAGCCTCAGCTTGCATTGTGTCCTTGGTACCATGGAAGCCTGATCTTTTTGACACAGATCAAGGCTCCACCCCGAAAACTAAAGGTCGGATTACACCATGCCGAAATGAAAAAATCCAACGAGGAAACCTAGAATTTTTTTTGGGGGCGTACTTAGGCCTCCAAAAATCGTGTGTAACTCTTCAAGTACGCCAAAAAAATGCTTTGGGGAAAATTGAGCCTATTATCTTTATTATCTGTAGCTGAATCATTTCAGGATTTTCTTTGCGGCTTCTAATATCTGTTTTATCCTGCTTTAGCAAATTCCTACATTCCTCCCAATATTTTTCCCGCCTTGGCTCATTTGGGCATTTTATACCTTTTTTATTGTTTCCATTTTAATTGATATTCATCTTTAATAAGCATTTTGGTGAATGCTTGTTTATCTTACATTTGTGTTTCTTGGATAGATATTTATTTTGCATACTCAACATTATTTTGTTAACTGAGATATCTTTCATTATTATTTTCTAGTTAATTTATTCTCAGTATTTTTTAGGTTTATATGTACAACTTTGGTGTTTCTTTTCCTCTTTGCTTTTCTCTTTTTTAGTTTTTTCAATTTGCCCACCAGTTATACAGTCCTTTTCATTGACTTCAATTGAAAGAGAAATCGGGTGCGGTGTATAACTGCTCCAATATCGCCATTTTAAACTAGCGCTAAAGGTAAAAATTACCCCCAGTGATTTTTACTTATTTTTCTGTTTTTTATTTGGTCTTTATCTCGGTTCTCTATTTCTCACATTTTTTGTTGATCTCCTTTGGCTTTGCATTACCCTCCCCCACAATTGATGTGTTTGCTGCACATGGAGTGAGAAAATATCTTACTCCGAGCACCTGAAGCAATCCAACACACCAAAGTCAAAACCAAAATACTGCGGATGTTGGAAAGGGATGATGGTGCAAGGCAAAAGGAGATAGCAATGAGGCAAGTTAAGAAACAAAATAATTTTGATTCTAGATAGGGTATAAATGGAAAGGGCAGAAGCATCAACGGCTGCCATGGGAAAGAGAGAAACTTTACACCCTATCGAGACTCAAGATATTCTGCCATTTCCATTTACACGCTATATAGACTCAAAAATGTCTCTCTTTTCCATGGCAGTTGTTGATAATTCTGCCATTTCTGTTCACACCTTATCTAGATTCATATTTTGTTTCTTAACTAGCCCCATTACTATCTCCTTCTGCGTTGCACCATCATCCTTTTTGTCTCATAGGGCCCTCTGGAAAAACGGCGCATCTCGATAAGGTTCGTCGACTTCCTGGAAGAAAAAGGGCGACGAAAACTTACATTGTGATTCTCCGGTCTCCTCAGGACGTCTTCGTGCTCGGCGTGGCACAGGGGGTCGGGGGTGGAGCCAGGTCCCGGCGCTGAAAACAGTGCTGGGACCTCTGCACATGCGCGCTAGAGTGTGCGCACATGTGCAGTAGCTCCAGGCCCCAAGGCTGTGTGGGAGGGGCCCGACCCTAGCCTTGGCTGAATGGGCTCACAGGGCGAAGATCGGACTGGACCTCCCTCCCGTTCAGCTGCCTCCCTCTCTCCCCCCCTCCCCTCCAGTTCAGCCTTCACCCCCCTCCCTCCCCCTTTTCTCCCCCCGCATCTTCTCTTCCCCCCCCCTTTCTCTTCCCCTCCCCCTTCCCCCCATCGTCGGCGGGGCCCACCGACATCTCGCTGGGGGCGGGCCCTGCCTGAAGTGTCGTCGGCGGTGGCAGCCCATAAGAACATAAGAATTAGGAACAGGAGTAGGCCATCTAGCCCCTCAAGCCTGCTCCGCCATTCAATAAGATCATGGCTGATCTGGCCTTGGACTCAGCTCCACTTATCCACCCGCTCCCCGTAACCCTTAATTCCCTTATTGGTTAGAAATCTATCTATCTGTGATTTGAATACATTCAATGAGCTAGCCTCAACTGCTTCCTTGGGCAGAGAATTCCACAGATTCACAACCCTCTGGGAGAAGAAATTCCTTCTCAACTCGGTTTTAAATTGGCTCCCCCGTATTTTGAGGCTGTGCCCCCTAGTTCTAGTCTCCCCGACCAGTGGAAACAACCTCTCTGCCTCTATCTTGTCTATCCTTTTCATTATCTTAAATGTTTCTATAAGATCACCCCTCATCCTTCTGAACTCCCAACAAGTAAAGACTCAATCTATCATCATAAGGTAACCCCCTCCTCTCTGGAATCAGCCTAGTGAATCATCTCTGTACCCCCTCCAAAGCTAGTATATCCTTCCTTAAGTATGGTGACCAAAACTGCATGCAGTACTCCAGGTGTGGCCTCACCAATACCCTATACAGTTGCAGCAGGACCTCCCTGCTTTTGTACTCCATCCTTCTCGCAATGAAGGCCAACATTCCATTCGCCTTCCTGATTACCTGCTGCACCTGCAAACTAACGTTTTGGGATTCATGCACAAGAACCCCCAGGTCCCTCTGCACCGCAGCATGTTGTAATTTCTCCCCATTCAAATAATATTCCCTTTTACTGTTTTTTTCCCCAAGGTGGATGACCTCACACTTTCCGACATTGCATTCTATCTGCCAAACCTTAGCCCATTCGCTTAACCTATCTGAATCTCTTTGCAGCCTCTCTGTGTCCTCTACACAACCCGCTTTCCCACTAATCTTTGTGTCATCTGCAAATTTTGTTACACTACACTCTGTCCCCTCTTCCAGATCATCTATGTATATTATAAACAGTTGTGGTCCCAGCACCGATCCCTGTGGCACACCACTAACCACCGATTTTCAACCCGAAAAGGACCCATTTATCCCGACTCTCTGCTTTCTGTTAGCCAGCTAATTCTCGATCCATGCTAATACATTTCCTCTGACTCCGCGTACCTTTATCTTCTGCAGTAACCTTTTGTGTGGCACCTTATAGAATGCCTTTTTGAAATCTAAATACACCACATCCATTGGTACACCTCTATCCACCATGCTCGTTATATCCTCAAAGAATTCCAGTAAATTAGTTAAACATGATTTCCCCTTCATGAATCCATGTTGCGTCTGCTTAATTGCACTATTCCTATCTAGATGTCCCGCTATTTCTTCCTTAATGATAGCTTCAAGCATTTTCCCCACAACAGATGTTAAACTAACCGGCCTATAGTTACCTGCCTTTTGTCTGCCCCCTTTTTTAAACAGAGGCGTTACGTTAGCTGCTTTCCAATCCGCTGGTACCTCCCCAGAGTCCAGAGAATTTTAGTAGATTATAACGAATGCAGCTGCTATAACTTCCGCCATCTCTTTTAATACCCTGGGATGCATTTCATCAGGACCAGGGGACTTGTCTATCTTGAGTCCCATTAGCCTGTCCAGCACTACCCCCCTAGTGATAGTGACTGTCTCGAGGTCCTCCCTTCCCACATTCCTGTGACCAGCAATTTTTGGCATGGTTTTTGTGTCTTCCACTGTGAAGACCGAAGCAAAATAATTGTTTAAGGTAACGGCCCCGCCCGTTAAGCCCCTCCCCCCCTCCCTCCCATTCAGCCTTCCCCCCTCCTCCCTCTTTTCTACCCTCTTCTCTTCCCCCCCTCTTCTTCCCCCCGTCGACGACAGGGCCCACCGGCATCTAGCTGGTGGTGGGCCCTGCCCGAAGTGTCGTTGGCGGTGGTGGCCCCCCCTCCCCTCCCATTCAGCCTTCCCCCTCCTCCCTCTTCTCCCCCCTTCCCTCCCCCCTTCTTCTTCCCCCCTCTCCTCCCTCCCTCTCCTCCCTCCCTCCCTCCTCTCACTCCCTCCCTCCCTCCTCTCTCTCCTTCCCTCCCTCCTCTCTCTCCCTCCCTCCTCTCTTTCCCTCCCTCCCTCCTCTCTCTCCCTCCCTCCCTCCTCTCCCTCCTTTCTCTCCCTCCCTCCTCTCTCTCCCTCCCTCCTCTCTCTCCCTCCCTCCTCTCCCTCCCTCCCTCCTCTCTCTCCCTCCCTCCTCTGTCTCCCTCCCTCCCCCTCTCCTCTCCCCTCCTCTCTCCTCCTCTCCCTCCCCTCCCTCTCCCCCTCTTTCCCCCCCCCCACCCCTCGCTGTCAGAAACACAGAGACACTGACAGAGACAGAGAGAGAGACAGACAGAGACAGAGAGAGAGACACTGTGGGGTGGGAGTACGCCCCATCCCAACACGCTGTTGGAGGGCTCCTGGTGCTACAATAGGTGAGTAGAAATAATTTTTTATTTATTGATTGATTTTTTTTTTAAATATTTTATTTTAAAACATTTTTTGATTGATTTATTGGTTGATTTATTGATTTATTGATTTATTTATCATTTATTTTTGATGGTGGCTCTTTATTTGTAAAATTGAAGTGTTTAATGTTTGTATACTTCCCTCCGCCCCCCGCCCCCATCTTTCGTTCCCTACGCCTGATTTATAAGTGTAGGCAAGGTTTTTCTGAGCGTACAAAAATCTACACTTACTCCATTCTAAGTTAGTTTGGAGTAAGTTTTCGCTGCCTAAACTTTCAAAACAGGCATAAGTGGCTGGACACGCCCCCTTTTGAAAAAAAATCTGTTCTAAAATGAAACTAGTCAAACTGATTAGAACTGGAGCAAACTAAATGCCAAGAATTGCAATTTCTAAGATGCTCCTTTCTAAACTAGTTGCTCCAAAAAGGCAGGAGCAACTCAGGCTGAAACTTGAGCCCATTATCTCTTCTGTCTTTCACCCTATCACAGACCTTCCCTCTTGTTCTTTCCTTCCCTCCCCCATTTCCCAACCCCTACAATTGCTTAAAAACCTGTTAGATCTCTAACTTTTTCCAGTTCTTACGAAGGGTCATCAACCTGAAACGTTATCTCTGTTTCTCTCTCCACAAATGTTGCCTGACCTGCTGAGTATTTCCAGCATTTTCTGTTTTTATTTCAAAAAACCTAAGTGTAGTGTTTTAGTGGCAACAATTTTAAAATAGCAGCACAAAACCCTGTTGTGCAACAAAGTTTGCAGTTTTCCTAACATTGATGAATGTGGGTCCTGAATTCTTTTCCTAATGTATATGAATGCTGCATTTATCATATCTTGCTCCTAGTTGTTTGCGACAATATATAATTATACAATAATTATGCTGGTTTATATCTTCAATAAAATACTCGTCCCAATGGGCAATGCACTGGATGAGTGATTTCAGTGGTGGTCAACATACACATTGCATAGGTCACCCTTTGCAGAGATGCAGGGGAAAAATATGTGTTCGCCAGCAAAGTTTCCGGTGTAGAATCATCATAGAAACATGGAAATTTACAGCATTTCGGCCCATCGTGTCTGTGCCGGCCAACAAGAGGCTATCCAGCCTAATCCCACTTTCCAGCTCTAGGTCCGTAGCCCTGCAGGTTACAGCACTTCGGGTGCACATCCAAGTACTTTTTAAATGTACTTTCAGGCAGTGAGTTCCAGACCCCAACAACCTTCTGGGTGAAGAAATTTCCCCTCAAATCCTATCTAAATCTTCTACCAATTACTTTAAATTTTTTGTCCCCAGGTTGTTGACCCCTCTGCTAAGGGAAATTGGCTCTTTCTATCCACTATATCTAGGCCTCTCATAATTTTATACACCTCAATGAAGTCTCCCCTCAGCTTCCTCTGTTCCAAGGAAAACAAACCCAGCCTATCCAATCTGTCCTCACAGCTAAGATTCTCCATGCCAGGCAACATCCTCCTAAATCTCCTCTGTACCCTCTCCAGTGCAATCACATCCTTCCTGTAATGGGGTGACCAGAACTGCACGCAGTACTCTAGCTGTGGCCTAACTAGTGTTTTATACAGTTCATGCATAACCCCCCCGCTCTTGTATTCTATGCCTTGGCTAATAAAGGCAAGCATTCCGTATGCCTTCTTAACCACCTTATATACCTGGCCTGCTACCTTCAGGGATCTGTGGACATGTACGCCAAGGTCCTTTTGTTCCTCTACATTTCTCAGTGTCCTACCATTTAAGGTGTATTCCCTTTCCTTGTTAGCCCTCCCCAAATGCATTACCTCATACTTCTCTGGATTAAATTCCATTTGCCACCGTTCTGCCCACCTGACCAGTTGATTGATATCTTCCTGCAATCTATAGCTTTCTTCTTCATTATCAACCACATAGCCGAGTTTAGTATCATCTGCAAACTTCGTAATCATACCCCCTATATTCAAGTCTAGATCATTGATGTATACTACAAAAAGCAAGGGACCTAGTACTGAGCCCTGCAGAAACAGCCTTCCAGTCACAAAAACACCCATCAACCATTACCCTCTGCTTCCTGCCTTTGAGCCAATTTTGGATCCCATTTGTCACTTTGCCCTGGATCCTATGGGCTTTTACTTTCGAGACCAGTTTGCCATGTGGGACCTTATCAAAAGCCTTGCTGAAATCCATATACACTACATCAAACGCACTACCCTCATCGACCCTCCTGGTTACCTTCTCAAAAAATTCAATCAAATTAGTCAGACACGACCTTTTCTTAACAAATCCGTGCTTGATTAATCCATGTCTTTCTAAATGAAGATTTATCCTGTCCTTAAGAATTTTTTCCAATAATTTGCCCACCATTGAGGTTAGGCTGACTGGCCTGTAATTACTCGGTCTATCCCTTTCTCCCTTCTTAAACAAAGGTACCACATTAGCAGTCCCCCAGTCCTATGGCACCACACCTGAAGCCAGAGGATTGGAAAATTATGGCTAAAGTCTTTGCTATTTCCTCTTTTGCTTTGCTTAACAGCCTGGGATAAATTTCATCCAGGCCTGGAGACTTATCCACTTTCAAAGCTGCTAAACCCCTTAATACCTCCTCTCTCACTTTGTTTATTTCATCAAATATTTCACACTCCTCCTCCCCGATAGCAGTGTCTGCATCGCCCCTCTCCTTTGTGAAAGAAGATGCAAAATATTCATTAAGAACCATACCCACATCTTCTGCCTCCACACACAGATTACCCTCATGGTCCCTAATAGGCCCAACCCTTTCTTTCAAGTAACTGCAGTTATTGGCCGCTGGAAATGGCCGCAACGGTAACCGAGTGAAATTGGTCTGGCGGCATGGAGATAAGTCACGCAGTGCTCACCGTCCTGGTGGCATTGCTGGAGGGATCTGAGACAAAGTTTCTGTCCAGGTCCAGCATTGCAGCTTCCCACAGTCTCTGTGAGCGAAGCTGTGGAGCTCGCAAGGAATTGTGGGCAATGAAGAGGTTGGGAATTAAAGGGGCCATGGATACTGAAGCAATACAAAATAAATGCAGTGAATCAATACATTTTTCAGCTCTTTCTGCCTGTTAAGAAATATTCAACATTTAAAGGAAGTTCCAAATGTGAATATTCAACTGTTAAAGCTGAATTACCTTCTTAATCTCAACAAATGGAAAAACTGCCTCAGCACCAACACAAATGACTCAGCAAGCCAGGGAAACGGCACTGAGGGTCTCACACGCAGCATTCAAGCTTTGTGCAGGGGGTCAAACTGCAAGACAGGCCCTCTACCCACAGAGGCCAGGAGGCCCTCCAGAAAGAACGATGTGGGAGTACATCACTAAAGCAGTCACTGCCAGCAGCATCGCCCCCACCACCTGGCTCCAGTGCCCAAGAAGCTTCATGACCTCAGACCACTGGTCAAGGTCAGTGAATGCATCTTCAAAAGCTGTCTCCTACCAACTGCACCACTAGCCTCACACACTGCTCAATGCACACCTCCCAATCACTCACCTACCAACAATCTGCACCAATGACGAGGCACACCTCCCATTCCTAGCCCCACTGCATCTCCTTGAAGGAGATGGCGTAGGCCATTCTTGGCAGGACCATGATTGAGCCCTTGGCCAGGGGTGAATCTGAAAGATCACAAGATGCGGGTATCCTCGTATGTTATCCTCCTTCTGCCATGCACCGCTTGCTTTGCCCCCCTTCCCTCACCACAACTCCACCCTTGTGCCTCCCTCATTTCACACATCCAAGAAATGCAGCCTGCCCAGCCAGTGGGTCAACAAGAATAGGCAGCCTGCCCAACCAGTGCGACCACAGGCGGATGATTCCATCCCGGATATCCCTGCCACAAAAGGGCTGTCTGGAATGCCTCCTTCCATTTGATTCCTCCTCTTTGGCTTCCTCTTCCTCTGCATCTTCCTTTTCTGCGTCTTCCTCTTCCCACTGTAAGCGGAAGCTGTAAACGTGAAATGACAGCATAAAATGCTGGAAATACTCAGTTGATCAGGCAGCATGTTGACCTGAGATGCGAACTCTGTTTTGCTCTCCACAGATGTTGCGTGACCTGCTGAGTATTCGCAGTATGTTCTGTCTGCTCAAAGGCCTTCATTTACCATTGAAGCATTTGCAAGCATCCAGCAGCATTCCCTACCCATTTTAAAAACGTTTCACATCTATTCCACCAAGCCACCATTTCAATAAAATTTAAAAAAACAATCCAAACCCTTAACTTCAAACTTACCTGAATAATGTGTGTGTTCCTTTAAGAGCTGCAGACATCACTTCTGTCAACCTGCATGCACGCCAGGTTAACCTGCCATGCTTAGGACCCAGGCTAGTGTTGAAGTGCGCGTTGGTGCCATTAAGTCGGCATTGCACGCAGATTGACATCACCACGCTGCCAGTTACTGTCAGCACAAATGGAAAGAGGTATATGGTGGCCACCGCGGGAATCGCCACTGTATTTTATAGTCTCTTGAACACTCTTCGTTCAACTTAACTCTATTTATTTGGGAGATCTCAGACAGCCATGTGGAGCTTTAAGATGGCGCTCCTTCACAGACCCTCTCTCAATACAGCTCCCTATACCTCCTAGCTAGAGGGCACTATACATTATATCAATACTCTTAGCTCGAGGGCGCTATGCATTATCTCGTTACACATTTCCTTTCATAAGAAACAAAAATGAATTAAACTTAGCTTCAATATAAACGGGTAGTTAACTTCTTATGTATTACACAACTACAAGTTTAACACACAACAAAACTTTGTCTTAACAATTCTTTATCCAAGTGTAGCATGTTTCACACTTTGAAACTGAATTTGGGCTGAATTTGGCGCAGGTTACATCCACAGCCACCGAGGATCTGTTGGAAATATATGTTTTCTGCCATCTGCCATCCAGGTTCCGCCTGGCGCGAGATTGGTCGCCGAAAGATCCGTCGGCGTGACGTCATGCCGCCCACCCAAGCCGGACGCTGCAAATCGGCCATTTTGGTGAGGGATGCTGGCCTCTGATCGACCTGCCACCTGCCAGAAGAACCGCTCGCAAAAAGCAGGTCTGACCTGGCCATGAGTCGGGTGGCAGAGAGAAGGCTCCGAGTGCTGCAGCGTTGCACATCGCGGCTATGGTGCAGACACTGGACCATCATGTGTGGGACTGCTGGAAAAAAGTTAGATGGATGTTGCTTTACTTTATTGCTGATGGTCATGTTTAATTTGGATGTGATAAAAGCGATTGAAAAGTGTCTAGGCTGATGGAAACTTTTTTCTTTGACCTTGCTGAAAGACCTTCATTGAGAAGCCCAATGGTGAAGGCAAAATAATTATGAATAAGTGAAAAGTCACACTTTGTCCATCCAAGCTGATTAATTAATTCCGTGACACAGTCTTTCAAGAAGTTCTCAGGGAAGCACTACATATCACATAGAGAGTGAGAGGATTAGGGTTAGAATGATCTATTGTAAGCCTGAGACAGCTACAGACTCTGACAACATTTGTATGGGAGGAAAAGTGTATAAAGTTACAGCTATTCGACTTTAGGGGCAGCGCGATTACAGAGCAAACTAAGGAAGGACTACGGTCAATAGAACACAGCAAGAGACAAGCACCACGGTGACTCAGTGGCCTACCATTGAGGTTTCACATAATGTGCCTTTCTTTGTACTGCAAGGAAACTACTTCATAAAATCTGTTCTGATTCATCACAAAAGACCTGTACCCAGCGTGCCTTGTTGTGGTGATGGCCATAAGTCTATTCTGTAATTAATCAGACACATCGAATAGCCCTCACAGCACATAAAGCGTGTTGCGATGGCCTGATGACTGCATCCATTATACAGTGCAGTTATATGTGGATGGGAAGATATTCCTGATAAAGCAGATGACCTGAGGGACAAATGTATGTTTCTCACAAGGCACCACACATGACGTTAAAATCAAACACTCACCAAGTGAGGGTGAACAATGTGAGTGTATTTACAAGTGCACAATAACAAAGGTTACATAACATTATAACATTTACAAACATTTACACCGCCAACACTCACCCCTCTACCCGGCACCACCACCTCTCTTCCCTCCCCTTGAAGCGATGCCCAAGTTCCTCTTCCTCACCCCGCCTACACCATGGCATCCTGCTCCCCTGCCCCTCTCTGCCTCTAGTTGACGAGGCTGTGCAGGAGGGCAGCGGGATGTCTGCAGACGTGTGCGTCTTGGTGAGAAGGCAGGGGGCATGGCCGAAGATGCCGGGATTGCCTGCTACCCCGGAATTGTCTGCCTTGAAGGTGTGGGGTCAGGGGCTTGAACTGCTTGTCCAGAAGCCATCTCTTGCCTCATCGCCTCAACGGTCTCGGTTGTGCACTCCAATACAGTGATGAGCCGATCCATCTTGTCATCATGCTGCTGGGTGAAGGTGGCCATGCTGGCAGCTATCCCAGTCATGGTCTTGAGCATATCGTGACCTATCTGCACGCTCGTCCGTGATAACTGGACCATCTCCAGAATTGCAGAGAGCCGTGGTGAATCCTCAGGTAGATGCTCACTCCTGGTGGGTTCTGGCACCTTGCTTGCCTTCGCTCCACGGCCTCTGCACTTGGTTGAGCTTGCCAGTGTGGAGTCCATTCCAAACCCCAGGAACTCGGAGGCCGACGCTGAGGTTCTGCTGACACCTGGCTCACATGGCAGGAGGCTGCTGTCATCTTGTTCCTGTTCCTGGAGCTCAAGGGACTCAAAGACGGGCCCTTCTCCCTTCTCTCTCTCCTTCGTGGCTCAGGGTGACGGAGGTGAGAACAGTGGAAATAGGTGATCTAGGGGCGGTGGGGGGAGTTGGTGGAGCGGGGATCGTCTGTCTTGGGCTGGGGCGACATCGGCATGGGAAACGTTGGGGTCTGACGACTTCCCTGATGGCCAGAGGTCGATGATGTGCCTTGATCCGTGCTGTCCGAGTCATCATCTGCAAGTAGAGGATGACTTTTCAGTCTGTGGGTGGGAGGGGGTGGAGGAGAGGTGGGTGGTGATGGTCAAGCTGAGATGTCAGTCATGCCATCTCACATTCTGCCACCAAGGAGTTCTATCTCTACATGGGCACAGCAATAATGACCAACAAAGTGTGCGGTAAACCGCGAGTGCATTAACATTGCATGTCCTTTCACACCATGAACGTCGTTCACACCGGAGATTAGTATAACCGTGCCATGCTGTGGCATCAGATCTGCATCAACATTTGTGATTGCACGGCGACGGGCACCCACCAATGCCACGCACACTCCTCCAGCCTGCTCAATTCGTCCACCTCTGCTGCTCCCCCTCCCGTCGCTCTCAGGCTTGTTGCCTTGGATGCTTTTTTCTTCTGCACAAAGAAACGTTGCAGCCTTTAGCCCCTTTGCTGATGCCTCACACACACACTCCCACACGCACACACATCTGGCGCATAACCTTTTTGGCATTGGACAGGAGGGGGCGAATAAATTTGTACTCACTCTTGCTGCCGCTAGCAAATTGTTCCAACATTTCTGGCATTGGTCCCCATCCCGCTCAACATTGCCCATTGCGGACACGATTTCACCGATCTCTCTCCAAATGCGTCGCTATTGGGGTAGGGGAGGCTTGCCGCGACCATCCTGGGTGAGGTCTTTGTACCTGCACTCCACCTCAGTCACGAGGTCCTCCAATTCCTGCTCATTGAAGCATGGAGCTCTGGGCCTGGTTTTGACAGTCTTCATTGCTGATTTCTGGTCACTCATGGTCAATGATGAAACGAATGGCTGCGCAACAAGTTGTGTGTCTCAATTTCTCCGACTGCCCCCTCTGTAACTTTCAACTCTGTCCTCTCCAACTTCCAACTCTCTCCTCTCAATCCCCTCCCCTCTCACATCACGGGTGGAATAGAGTGGTGTGCCTTTATGCGCATGCGTTGTACAGCAATCAGCCTCAAAAGGCCCCGAAAGGACGACATGTCGGAAAGGCAAAAACTACTACAAAAAATAAATCGCAAAGTCTCGCGCATGTGCATTGGAGGCCCTCCGAAGATCCCCAAGTGGAGAGGCCTCCAACTGTCACATACTGAGGATGCCGGCTGCTCACTCCCTTTCCCACCCAGCGAATGCCGCTGCCTGCCGCTGCCGTTACCGCCCACAGGACGGCGCCAAAAGTGGCTCCCAACAGGAGCCGGTGGCAGCGGGCGGCAAAAAGGTAGGTGCTGCCTGGGGGCCGCTAAGAAATGGGCGGTGACCAAATTCAGCTCCATAGTCTTTTATACCACTGTTCTGTCCTGGCCAGTAAACGGATTCGTGGGATGTCGAAGAGTGCTCTTGACGCCAGTGTGAGCAGCATGAAATCGCCAACGAATGTCGGATCTCAGGGATTTTGGTATGACACAGCGATCGCCTTTGAAGACTAGGCCACCCTGTGTTGTGAGTTTGTCGTGAACTTTGAACTATGCATGCATTTCAGGCGGGCATTCATGTGTCGTTTCTGGCCATCCCGTTGTGATTTGTTGTGTAACCAGTTGTAGTGTGCAGTCACTTGCAGTTGCTCGTTGTATGATAGTCAGTCCTTGTTTGAAGAGTGGGAGAAAGTCTACCATGTGGGATGCATTCCACTGCAAATCCTGTCGGTAATCTCTCCACGTTTTCAAGGTATGTGCGCAAGAGGGTGTCTGCTAGATACTTTTCTTTTTTTGGTTGATACTTTATTTCGACGTCATATTGGTTGAGCTTAATGAGCAGGCGTTGTAGTCACTTGGGTGCTGCAGATAACAGCTTGCATCGTATAGCAACCAAAGGCTTATGGTCTGTCCATAGTGTGATCTTGCGATCATATACATATTGATGGTTTTGTTCCATTCAGAAGACTTGAACGAGCAACTCCTTTTCAATTGGAGAGTATCGCGTTTCTGCTGGAGTGAACGCCCGGCTCATGTATGCAATTGGTTGTCCCTGTTGCAGAAGGACGAACCCAAGACTCTTGCTCGAAGCATCTCCTTGACCTTCGGTTGACATCAGGTTTTAACGCTAGCGAGATGTTTGCCTTGTTCGTAGTTTGCGATTCACGAGGTTCATTTCCCACTGCGATATTCTGATGTTGGACTTTTATCAGTTGTAGCTGTTGAGCAATGCGTGAGCCAATCAGTGCTGCACTTTGGCCCTCAATGATCACAAAGGGCACAATGTACTTTTACTTGTTCTTTGTATTTTCCAGTGGCACATTACAAGTCCCTACCCCTGGAATGGTTGCATGGTTGTCATAGAGTGACAGTATTGTCTTAGGTTCTTTTATCTTTAAGCCTTTTGGTAAGTATCTAAGAGGTAGCATGTGGCCCTACAATCTATTTGCATTTTTACCATTTGACCTTTAATGGAGAAGGTAGCCATAATCTTGTTAGGATACTTCCTGTCAGCTTTGTCCTTGATTGTGTGATCAACTTTACCAAGCATCTTTACAGTCATGACTTCAAAATCAGAATCATAACTTTCTTCATATTGTTATGTCTTTAATACTCTTATGAATGACTCCACGAGGTTTAGTATATTGTACTTGAGCTGTTGTGACCTTAGTCCCATTTATTGTAACTCCAGAGTGAGGCACAAGCATGGTGAGCAGCCTTTTATACTGGGCCCTGCACACCTACGCAGGTGACCCTCAGGTCTCCCACCGCAGTGTCCTCTAGTGGCACACCTTATGTGACTATACAGTTAGTATACATGGTCTGCATACATGACAGATATAGTGCATGAACTTTTGGCTTGCCCTCATATGTAGGATTATGTGTGGACTTCTATCTCGGTCCTTTCTGCCTACACTTTTGAGAAAAGTGATTTAGTTTGCCGCAACTTGTGCAGGTTTTTCCATATACTGGGCATTTCGTTTTTGACAGCTCATGTCTTTTGCCACAATATCTGCAATTGTTCGTGAACTCTTTGTCTGTGAATTCTTTCTTTGTGGGTTGGGGTTTCTGTCTGTCAGCTTTGACATCTTCAGAGTCTGGTTTAGTGAGCTTCATGGATTTCATTTGCGCAACTGTGGCCTCTGTAGCTTTACAAATCATTACATATTTATCGAGTGTTAGGCTTGATTCTTGCAACAGCCTCTAATGCAGAGTGTTATCAGATATTCCACAGACTATGCAGTCTCTGATAAAAACATCCCTCAAATTGCCAAAATCACATGATGATGCTAGCTCTCTCACTTTCATGAGATATCTGTCAAACCGCTCGTCCCCTTGTGCACAGTTGTTAAACTAGTACCGTTCATAGATGATCTTGGTTTTACCTTTACGGTGCCCTTCCCAGAGCTTCAAAATAATCTCAATTTCCTTCTTGTCTTCCTCTGATTTGTAGGGAAGATTATTGTGGATATCTAGGGCATCGCTGCCAATGGCAGTGATATACGTTGCAACTCTAACTCTATTTGGTTTTTCCACAATATTCGTGATAATTTCATAGCTGCCCCATGGCTGTCTGAATTTTTTCCAGTTGGTTTTCAAATCGCCAGTCACCTGCAATGGAGGTGGGAGAGGAATGTACGCAGGAGTTGGCACTGTGGTCGTCATGATAGCTCGCTACAGTTTAGGACTTTGAGTTTGTCACATACATGTATACAGTTCAAATACCCAGAGGACTAGAACAAGTCTAATAGTAAAATATCATCGCCATGTAATTGTAGAAATACTTTCTCAATCGAGGCTCTACAATAACTTATGCCACTTTAAGTTTACTTTGCTAATGCCTCTAGATTATTTTACAAGCTTATGACTATTTATCATCCTTCACGGATCCACATGCGATGTGTAGGAAGCATGCTCTGCACTGCACTGCTTAACGTCGATTTCGATCGGCTCGAAAAAGTCTTACAGTTCCAATATTTCGGTCGTAGATGCATTCAACGAAAGATCGGAAGTCTCCGCTTCTGGCATCATGTATTTTGCCACCAGCTAGTGAAAGAGCGGTGGCCTCCATTTTATCGTGGAGTGGCAGTGAGTACATGAATTTCTGGCCCCCAATCTTTATTTAAGACGGAAACTTTGGGGTAGCAATTCGAATGCATTTTGCCCAGATTTCGGGTCTAAAACGGGTGCAACAATGATTAATTTTTCAGTGCTAAATTTATCAGGGACTTTTTTTAGGTAGCCCTGGCAGCCACCTGATTTTAATATTGAAATGAGGCTCAAACACCCATTTGGGACCCATTAGCTAAAATTGTGAAAACTAGTCAGCTTGCACTACACTGAAATAACAGCCCCCTAATCAGTGCCTCCTCCACATTATTGGGATAGAAATTCCAGCCTCCCGGATCCGTACTGAGTGTGTACGGACCTGGGAAGGCATCGCAACAGCCGGTTTTCAGCACACAATGTGCATGGGCTGAAAACTGGCTTTTCTGATCTGTCAAGCTGGAGCTTGACAGATCTTCCATATCTCGGCAGCCAGGACATTTGCATGGGCAAGATTGCGGTATTTACCTAAATATTGCCCAGCAAATGTCCTGAAAACTCTTGCGCCTGATTAAAGCAGGTGCATAACCTACTTTTACAGGCATAAGAGTTTTAAAATACACAAAAATATTTTAAAATAAAATTATAAAACCACATTTTATTGTTAAAAACCCTCCCCACTATGATTGTATTTTAAACCATAATTAAAAAAACTTTTTTAAAAATCGGAAAAATATATATTTTTTATAATACATAAATAACTTTAATTTAAATTAATAAAAATATGTGGTATATTTTTTCTATTTTTTTAATTAGTGTTTTGTGTATTTGAGGGGGTTTCTCATTCATAATAATGGGAACTCCAACTTACGGAGTTCCCATTATTATGAATGAGAACATACTTTACCTGATTGGCTGCCCAGAGCCATGTGACTGCAGCTCCAGCCCTGCGGATGTCCTGACATGCACGCGCTGCGACACACAGTCAGTGGAGGCCTCAGGACCGGAAACTCGCGTAGGTGCGCACCTTTTAAAAGCTTTTTACCTGATCGCCCGTGGGAAGCAGCCGACCGGGATTTCTGGGCCAACAAGCGGCTGCTTGTCCCTGTTGGTCTGTTTGCCATCCTTCCCCCTGCACTTACCTGCGGACTAGCTCGCTATCCAAGATGGATGAAATTGGGAAGAATGAATCAGGGTTGCCTGATTGGCACCAGCAGCTCACCGCTACTTTTACAATGAGACCCAAGGAAAATTCCTCGTGGTCCTAGGGTTTCTGTCTTCGGGCACAGATATTCTCATTATCCAGGATCCCAATTTTATTGGAATAATTTGTATTTTGACATTTTCAGTATTGGTATCTCTGTCTCATGGTTTGTGAATTGTGTAGAGTCATGTTACTGATTCATTTTTGCAGTATATCACTGCTCAGTTTCTGTTATCTTTTGTAAGAATAGGAAATATGACTGTTTTCTTCTAATAAACTATTAGAAGCAGCAATTAATTTCAGCATGCATATGTATATCTATTATCAAAGTGGTAGTGCTAGTTGACTTAAATTAGTTTTATTTATGCAACTACACACATTGGTCTTGATATTCCCATAGGTAGTAAGTGTACAAAACTGAATTTCCAGCTTTAATTGCCATAGATATAAGCCCTGTCATTTGTTTCCCACAGCTGGAGCTCTATCCTCAAGAGGCATAATTCCAGCTGTGTATTTAAGTGTAATTCCTGGGGGAGAGGGGTTGCAACAAAGAAATTGCCTTTGTTTCAACTTGACCTCGCTTACTGTTCAGGCAGTATTCCCGCCATCTCTTCAGTAGCAGCATTGTTCTGTTGTGGCCTAATCACTGCCAGACCTCTGCTGGGCAGTTATTTGAATACTTTAATATACTGCTGACCAAAGTGCACCAAGCAGCGGGATGATAGGTTTATTGCCAGCATGAAAAAGTTATTTCCCTCCAAGAGCAGTATCCATGCCATTATATCCCAAAAATGCAAAAAGATGCAAGACTACAAACCATTATTGACACATTTGGAGAGTTCCTTTTTTAAATCTTAATGCCCAAGAAGACAAGATGAATACATATGAAAGGTTGCATTTTGTTTTGTTGAATGTAATGTGTTATGTATTTAACCCCTTGCAACCTGTATCACACTACCATCAGAGGGCCTACCTGTTGGAGTCCCAAAGGATCCCAGCATCCCTTGGGAGCACGGTATATAGCAGGCCACCCACGAGGTGCCTGCACACTGGAGTCTTATTAAAGGAGCTAAGGTTACACTTGCTCATTGTACATAGTACTCAGTTTCATCCTTTATTATGAGTATATCATAATGATTATTGCTGTAATGACATTAAAACGAAAATGGTTTGCCTCGGAATTTTTAAAAGCAAGAAAATCTTTGAAACAGGGACTTTAAAAAAAAAAGCACAGGTGCCAGTCAATGAAATGCAAAGCATGAATCTTGTAATGAAGTATGATTACATGCATTTTAATACCAGCATGACTTCTACCATTTACTTTGACATCTGGGTTTTTTGGGTACTGGGGAGAGAATGTGCATAACATCTTCAATATGGTAAACTTGAAAAGCAATGAGGTTTTAATTAGCATTCTTTGCTTTGTTTTCTTTGCAGAGGCTTAAAGCAGCATTGAGTCAGCACCCTACGGCTTTGTCAAATGGAAATATGAACATGATGGGTCAAGTAATGGAGATGATGACATCCAGGCAGGAGCAGGCACCACAACCACACCATCACATGCACTCACATCCGCACCAGCCCCCCTCTCACCACCCCTTCTCACATCAGCATCAGCATCATCCACATCAGCATCAGCATCAGCATCATCCACACCATCACCAGCAAAGTCACCCCCATTCTCATCCACACCTACACACACACCCGCCACAGCACCATACCCCCCCGCTGCAATCTCTGCCCACAGGAGCACAAAATCAGGTAACTCATCTAAGGATGCTTATAGAATGTATTACAGGTTCATGGTTGTAGCACTGGTGCAATGGAAAATGATGCGGAAAACCTTCTGTTTTCTATCACTTGATGTCAATAACACAGTGATAGGGATCTTCTTCACTAATTAGAGAACATTTTTGTAATATACTTTATGCATTGAGATGCGTCTTAATAGAACTGCAGGATACAATTTATCTGGTTATTTTGTGTAGCAGCATCATTGTAGTTGATTTCCTCTAGTTGGTGTTTCTAGCAAAATTATAAATGCATGCTTTCTAAAGATATCTATGGGGTAGAATTACATCTGGGACCAGACTTGGTGCTGTGGAGTTAGCACGTGCTTGAACCAAGAGGCTCAGAGTAGCAGGAATTTATCCTCAGACCTCATCAGCACCTCCCCAGGCAACTCGCCCTGCAAGAAAAATTCATGTTGAGCCATCAGCCTTGCCAGAAGTAGCCCTCAGGTACATTCCGGGAGAACGCAAGCAACCGGAGTGGGCGGGAGGAAGGGGGCGGGGGGCAGCGGGGGAAATCGTCAGGACTGTGGAGTTGCAAGGAGCACTCATGCTCCTCGTGGCTCCACAGAAAACAATTAAGAATCTTAACTGTAGTTGGCAGCCGCCGGGGCCATTAAAGAATACTGAGCCAAGCCCGACACCTGTACCGCTCATCAGTAACAAACATAACACAGGGGTCCTTCAACAGGTGTTAAGCCCTTAATGAACATATTCAAGGCCATAATGCCTATTCTAGGCAGTCGCCCAGATCATAGGAACATGAGTAGGCCATTGAACCCCTCGAGCCTGTTCATCCATCCAATTAGATCATGGATGATCTATATCTTAACTCCATCTACTCACCTTGGTTCAGTTACCCTAATAGCCTCGCCTAACAAAAATCTATCATTTTTGAGTTTTGAAATTTTCAATTGACCCCCAGCCTCAACAGCTTTTTGGGGGAGACAGATCCAGATCTCCTCTGTGTTTTGTGAGAAAAAAGGGCTTTCTGACATCACCCCTGAACAGCCTAGCTCTAATTTTAAGGTTATGCCCCCTTGTTCTGGACTCACCCACCAGAGGAAATAGTTTTTCTCTTTCCACTCTATCAAATGCTTTAATCAGTTTAAACACCTCAATGAGATCATCCCTTAATCTTCTGTACTCAAGGGAATAAAAACCTAGTCTGTGCAACTTGTCCTCATAATTTAAATCTTTTAGCATAGTCCCACTGCTAAATTGATATACTTTGCAACTGTTTAACAACCGTAAGACAGGCACAACACATACCAATTTCTATCCTTTATGAAACTACCGGAGAAAATATTCACAAGCACATTTTTGATGCCGCTACACTAAGCATGCACAGTAAATCCTCTGTCGGAGCTGTTTCTGGCAATGCAGTTTAGGATTAAAAGGCAAATTTAGTGAAGCAAAGCTCTCAGCAGAGAGAAATGATAGACAGGAGTGCAAATCAGAGGTAAATTAACACCTAATTCTCTGATCTGCATTCCCATTTAGCAAGGCTCTGTGCTGGCAGTCAATCTACCCTTGCATATACCCAATACACTGAGGAGGTTAACTATCTAATAATAGGTACATTTTCCTGTTTTAAAAATAAGTTTTCTTACATGATTATTTCAATATTTTATCATCCACCAATCAAAGTGGCAAGTTACACCCATTTTCCTCCCATTAATTTGACAAAATACGTAATGACCAGTCATGACTCAGTTGAAATAATGCTGTTTTCACACTTCTCAAGCATCCAAGTTGATACATAACCAGCAAAACTGACAAAAATATATTTTGTCTAAGTGTGGAATCAGCAAAAGAGAATAAAAATAAATCACTTAAGATTTTGTAAGTCTGCATATCAACCATTTCTTCTGACTCAGCTTGACTCCCGATGTCAGCCTTCCTCACCTGAAAAAACTCACACACTCCATTGAAT
The DNA here is from genome assembly GCF_044704955.1 of Pristiophorus japonicus. Taxonomy (NCBI): domain Eukaryota; kingdom Metazoa; phylum Chordata; class Chondrichthyes; family Pristiophoridae; genus Pristiophorus; species Pristiophorus japonicus. The sequence goes on from NC_091981.1 coordinate 106,532,965, forward strand.
GAATTTACAGCTAACAAGCGTGCTACTCTTAATATGGAAAGAGTTGACAAGTATCGTGATTGAAGTTAGATTTGAAGGAAATAAATGACTCATATATTTCTCGCTTTTCACTACTCATGCTCAATAGATGGAAAAGAGTCGGCATTCTACATCTGCAATCACGGCCCTCCTTCTACACTCCTTAAACAAACAGACATTGGGCAGGATTTTTTTTGGAGTTACACTAACTCCCTGGCATAACTCCAGTAGACAGGGTCGGAAATGAGTCTGGGAGCACATCCACCGGATCTCCACTAAGTGTGGGTTTTTCCAGTAGATGTAGAATATATCCACCCTAATATGAGCAGACATATTCAAACTAGATGCAAATTACATATAGGGCTGCTTTAGCAATGGGGAGAATATTTAAAATTTAAAGGACTGCCTTCAACAGTATTTCCAAAGAAAAACATTTCTTGCTAGCTACTGGATAGCATCTGAAGTCATTTTCTTCCACCTCCCCACTGGATTTCTGCCACTCTCCGGGGAGGGTAGGAGGTAGGGTTGGGAGAGCAGGGAAGGGTGTGGGGGCAGTAGATCTGCCACCAATATTTAAATAGTTGCAGATTTCAAAGTGGAAAATCCTGATGATTGAGTTTGGAGTGTTTGGATGACATTGTTTCCTGGATTTGGGTTGTGGGGGGTGGGAGGGCACAGGGGGCAGGGGAGTGGTGTGGAAGAGGTACAGAATGTCCTTGCTCCTTCTTAAAAGGATTCCTGCACATGAGCACCCCAGCTGGGGGATCTATGCAAACGTAATTTCCCACATAAAGTGCAGAGTGGCCTCTATTACAAATGGGGCCTTTTCTGTGCTGTTGTATACTGTGGAAAAAGGAGGTCACCATTAGCATGGGATTGAAATTCTCAGGTGTGAGATTGCAATCTCATTCATGGGATTCCTACCGCATGTAGGACAGCTGATAGGTCTAGTTTGTTGGAATTTATTTGACTGAAAATATTTACTCATTTACTTTGTGCTAATCCTATTTTTTTAATATAAAGCTAAAAATAATTTATATTATTTTTTGTAGGTCTCGCCTGGAGCACAACAGATGCAGTCTCCCCAGTCAGGGCACCCAACTCCCACCAGTGGGGGCCGCAGGAGAAGGGTTGTGGATGAAGACCCTGATGAAAGACGGAGGAAGTTTCTCGAAAGAAATCGTGCAGCTGCAACCCGCTGTAGGCAGAAGAGAAAAGTTTGGGTGCTGTCATTGGAAAAGAAAGCAGAGGAACTCACGCAAACAAATATGCAACTTCAGGCATGATGCTTTCCTACAAATCATTGTAACTGGGCCTTCCTGAAAAATGATTTTTATACCATTTGCCTTGTAATATTTCATGCCATTTTCTAATCCTACCTATGGTAAATATAGGATTAATCCTTATTGTTCCCGAAGGCATTTTATCACCAAGATTGCACATAATTTAAGAACATAAGAACATAAAAATTAGGAGCAGGAGTAGGCCCAATGTCCCCTCGAGCCTGCTCTGCCATTCAATGAGATCATGGCTGATCTACCTCAACTCCACTTTCCTGCACTATCCCCATATCCCTTGATTCCCTTAATATCCAAAAATCTATCGCTCTCCACCTTGAATATACTCAAAGACTGAGCCTCCACCGCCCTCTGTGGTAGAGAATTCCCGACATTCACCACCTTGTGAGTGAGGAAGTTTCTCCTGGTTCTAGAATCCTCAGCCAGAGGAAACATCTCCCCTGCATCTACCCTGTCAAGCCCTGTGAGATCACTTCTCATTCTTCTAAACTCTAGAGAATATTGGCTTAGTCTACTCAATCTCTCCTCATAGGACAATCCCCTCATCCCAGAAATCAGTCTGGTGAACTTTTGTTGCACTCCCTCAATGGCACATATATCCTTCCTTAGGTAAGGAGACCAAAACTGTACACAATACTCCAAGTGCGGTCTCACCAGGGCCCTATATAATTGCAGTAAGACGTCTTTACTCTTATACTCAAATCCTCTTGTAATAAAGGCCAACATACCATTTGCTTTCTTAATCGCTTGCTGTACCTGCATGTTAACTTTCAGTGATTCGTGTACAAGGACACCCAGGTCCCTCTGAACAACAACATTTCCCAATCTCTCACCATTTAAAAAATATTCTGCTTTTCTATTTTTCCTACCGAAGTGGATAACTTCACATTTCTCCACATTATATTCCATTTGTCATGTTCTTGCCCACTCACTTCGCCTGTTTATATCTCCTTGAAGTCTCTTTGCATCCTCCTCACAACTTACATTCCCACCTAGCTTTTTATCATCAGCAAACTTTGATATATTACATTTGGTCCCCTCTTTGATATAGATTGTGAATAACTGGGGCCCAAGTACCGATCCTTGCGGTACCCCACTAGTTACAGCCTGCCAACCTGAAAATGACCCGTTTATTCTTACTTTCTGTTTTCTGTCCGTTAACCAATTCTCAATCCATGCAAGTATATTACCCCCAATCCCATGAACTCTAATTTTGTTCACTGACCTCTTGTGTGGCACCTTATCAAATGCCTTCTGAAAATCCAAATACACCACATCCACTGGTTCCCCCCCCCCCCACCCTACTTATCTATTCGACTAGTTACAATCTCAAAAAACTCTTAACAGATTTTTCAAACATGATTTCCATGTTGACGCTGCCCAATCCTATTATTCTTTTCTAGTGCCCTGTTACCACATTCTTAATAATAGTTTCTAGCATTTTCCCTACCACTGATGTCAGGCTAATTGGTCTGTAGTTCCCCGTTTTCTCTCTCCCCCTTTCTTAAATAACAGGATTATATTGGCTACCTTCTGCAGGAACCATTCTAGAATCTATGGATTTTTGGAAGATGACAACCAATGCATCCACTATCTCTATAGCCACCTCTTTCAAAACCCTAGGATGTAAGCCAGGGGATTTATCAGCTTTCAGTCCCATTAATTTCTCCAGTACTATTTTTTTACTAATATGAATTTCTTTCAATTCCTCATTCTCACTAGATCCCTGATACTCCATTATTTTCGTGTCTTCTTCCACGAAAACAGACACAAAGTATTTGTTTAATTTCTCTGCTATTTCCTTATTCCACATTATAATTTCTCCTGTCTCAGCCTGTAGGGGGACCCACATTTACTTTTGCTAATTTTTTCCTTTTTACATACCTATAGAAGCTTTTACACACTATTTTTATGTCTCTCACTAGTTTACTCTCGCATTCTATTTTCCCTTTCTGTATCAATTTCTTGCTCCTCCTTTGCTGAATTCTAAAATCCTCCCAATCCTCAGGCTTGCTGCTCTTTTTGGCAATATTATAAGCCTCTTCCTTTGATCTAATACTATCTTTAAATTATACATTTCAGCTTAATGTTACAGCTCTTGTCGTTTTCTATTATTCTATAAACATTTTATGTAACATCTCTCATTTCTTTTTCCATTCTCTAAATTAATTCATAAACTGCACAAAATTGTTAAAATTGCAATGTGCAATATTACAAACAAAATTCCATTCATATGAAATTCCTCCCCTTGCTATTTAATGAACATATCACCCCTTATTATTCAAATAATAAGCTAACGCCTTTGTGATAGTAGTGGACAAATGATTTTCATCCAAACTCCTCAACACATTTGATAATATGACAGCACATTCAGCTCAAGAGACAGCGACGACATTGCTGAGTCTTTTAGTGACACTAGCATTAAGGTTCAAAACTTGTTCTGCTGCTTCACAAAGCTACAAGTGACATTCAGAAAATAAACCACCAACATCAAAGGACTTCAAGTCTGATTTCTAATGATGTGTTGTGTATCTACTGCTATGTATTTATTTAAATGATGTATACTCTTATTTGAGTGGATTCTTACCACTTCAATAAAAGTTTACAACAGGCATTTTAGTAAATAGCTGCTTGCTACTGAAATTCAGAGGTTCAGATAAAAAGAGAACATTTAGTTTTGGTTTTGTCAGCATAGGCTCCAGGGTAGATACTGTGAAGGACCCGAGAAGCAGAATTATGTAATCAGTAATAGAATACCTGTAGTTGCAATTGAAGGGACTAAAGGCCAGTTCAATCATGCTGACCCGAATATAAAGGGGGTAATTTGAACCCCCAAAAACGAGTGGGTTTAGGTCGGGCGGAGGTTTAAAAAGATGAAAATCTGAAACAGGAATCCAACCCGCCTCGAACCCGCCCACTTACGATTTTAATGAAGATGGGACGGCGGGGGTGGCATGGGGTCGGGGTGGGGGGAAGGGTGGTGGTGGGTGACCAATTTGCTCTCAGGAGGTGGGTCAGTTGTTGAAACTATGCTGGCCGGATTTCCCAGGCCTCGGGAAACCTGGCAGGTAAAAGGAGGCCAGAAGGGCGGCATCCATAAGGTAAGTGCTTTTACAACACTGTTCATGGGCCAGGAGAAGCAGGAGTTTTCCCCCCGTCCCAAGAAGCTAACCAGTAAACCCCCTCGTGATCTGTTTTGTTCCTTCCCCCCCCCCAACCACCATCTCTCCCTGCCTCCCTAACTGCTCCACTCTTGCCAATCAGGCTGGCTGTCAGGCAGGAGATCTGGAGAAAAAATGTTACATTTCGGGAAACCTATACATTCAGGTTTGCCATCCTCCGTGCCCCTCCCTCCACCCTGCGCAGCCTCGTAAATATCAGGGTCATAAAGTCAACAGGGCCAATTTTAACTCGGTCATCCAGCAGAAACAGGGCACGATTGGTTCTAAAATAGCTGTGCTGCTGTTCCTGTTCCAATGCTGCCCACTGCCAGTTTCCCCAGGGCCTTCCACTGGGCAACCTGGTACCTGCCTGAATCAGGCTAGAGCCTCCTTACTCCATCCAACTTGGGGCCGTGAGGAGTACACCTGATGCAATTCCAAGAGACATGCTCCGATCACACTCTGCCCAGTTGTACTGGGTGGTGAAGCAGAAAAGGCTGCTAAAGCTAAGTACAAAATGACACAAGAATACTATTGGCCACTGCCACCCCTGGCTATCCCAACCACGATTTACTCACCCCTGGACCTATCTGGCTGCCTCAGTGTTTTGGCTGCCCGATATTGTGCCGGTCCAGAGCCGGGGAGCTGCAACGGGACACTGTTCGGGGCATGCAGCTCGCTGAGGGCATTGAAATGAAGCCGGGTCCTCAAAATGGCTCAGACCTTCCACTGGCAAAAATCTCCCCGAACATCATTGTGCAAGACTCCTTTTACATCATAGTACAAATACTTGCACATGCACTCTTGTAGCATTTTTGCTCATACCAGTGACCATGCGAATGAAACGTTTAGTTGGTTTTGGTTATTCTGAACCAGATGAATCATCAACTTTCAATACATCGTTAGCTACACCTAGTTCTGCAATCAATCTACAGCATAAATGTTATACGGGCTGCGTGGCAAAAATAATAACTTTTTTCTTTTTGAATTGTTAATGCTGGAGCATGGAACATTCCATTTCAGGCAGCATCGAGCATTTTTGTCCTGTGAGCCTAGACCCCTGAGCAACTGGTTTGAGTCTGCCATAACTCATTGTATATAAGACCTTTATACACAGCAGACATGATGGCCCCGGGAGGCAGTGAGAGAGCTGTAGGGGTGAGGGGGTGGGGGGCGGGGGAGGAACGGAGTTTGCTGTCAGGAAACCCAGAAGAACGGGATTGATTTGAATGGAGGTCTCAGAAGTGAAAGGCTTTAAATGATGCTCATATCCGTAAAATATGTTCACAGAATGAGGTCTCCCTCTTGAAGAATGAGGTGGCACAGCTGAAGCAACTGTTGTTGACACATAAAGACTGTCCAATCACAACAATGCAGAAGGAGTCACAAGGCTACCTGAGTGAGTAAACTGCACCTCACCAAAATAAAGGATTAGATATACTGGAAGGAATTTTCAACTTACCGCTGGAGCATAAAACCAACATTGCTGACGTGGGAGGTTTCTATAATGGGCATTCGACCCACAATGCTGGCCTATGCTCCAGCAGTAAGTTGAGAATTATACCCACTGATTTTATGTGGTGGGCCTTTGTGAAATATTTAAGTATTTCAAAAATAGATTAATTAGAATGCTTATGAATATTATGATTATCATCACATGAGCAAGATAGTCTTTAATTTTGCTAAAGTATCAAGTTGTAAGATCACTCGGTAATTTTTATAATGTATGGTTATCAATTTTTGTAAATGTTATTTCACAATTCTAGTTTAAGATTCAATATGTTTCTAAAAGCATGGGGCAACAATTTTTAAGTTCGGAATGCGCCATATGAATCTTTAGAGCAACAGCCATATCAGAAGATAATTTTGGATGAATTTTCTAAAATTTGAAAATCTCAACTACAAATCCAAAATGTAATAAAAAATTCACATTTACTATTTAGGAAAAAACATCTCACAATGTTTCAATAGTTTGAGTAGCTACCTGGTCCAATTCCAGCTGTGGGGTAGCAGGTAAGTTCTCTGCTCTCTCTCCTCTTGAAGACTGCTTTGGGGGCATCTCTCGGGGACGTTCCCAGGCTACCCTAGGAAGCTTAACCAATATGACCCCTTAAGGTGCAGCAGAAACCACTCCATCTGGGAGCTAGCATGAGTTCTATGCTGGGCAACCTAAAGGCACCAAAATACTTTTTCAGAATAGATAATAAATTCCAGAGAGGATTGATTACCTTTTACAGGCCTGTCCTTGACTCCATTTTGGACTGAAAGAAGAAATGCAGTTCATTTCCTTCAAAGGTCTATAACGTCCCCATTAGAGTAGTAAAGTTCAGGTCTGCTTTTCTGGCCGACAGTCTGTGATGCACCTGTACAGGTACAGGCTACCTGCCCACTTATTTAAATCACTTTGTCTTCACAACTTTGGAAAGGGTCAACATCCTTTTCTGGTGGTGGCCAAGGATCCCGCTCCACCACACTTCCCCCATTGGAGGAGGGATCCAGGCATTTCAAGGCCTTTGTGTCAACTCATTTTACAAACTGCTGAATCAGATGAGAGCAACATTAATGTTTAGTGCAGCTATTTACTGTTTCAGTTTTTATTGATTTTACATTTATTTAAAAACAATCCTAGCAGAACATTTGGTGGGTTACTTGGGTAAAAATCTAATTTTACCTATGTTTGTTTAGTTCACACAAAGCTTGTTATGTATGTGAACACTACCAATGTGTAAGACTTGGGAGACCAAGGGTCACCTGCACACCCTGGGCAAGCAGGTATAAAAGGCAGACTACCACGCTGCCTCCTCACTCTGGAGTTACAATAAAGAGACCAAGGTCACAACAGTTTGAGCTGAAGATGCACAGTCTTGTGGAGTTATTCTAAATGCAATAATTGGCGATGAGTAACAGATCACAAACTTTCACGCAGTTATGGCTGCCGTTGGTATTCTTGAGAGATTTGTTGAGGGTGATGATTGGGAAACCTTCATTGAGCGTCTTGACTAGCACTTCGGGCCAACGAGCTGGAAAAGGAAGAAACCGCGGTCAAGCGCAGGGCGATTCTCCTCACCGTTTGCGGGTCCACGATATATGGCCTCATCAAAAATCTGCGAGCACCGACGAAACCAATGGAGAAGACATATGAAGAGTTGTGCACGCTGGTTCAGGAACACCTCAAGCCAAAGGAGAGCATCTTGATGGCCAGGTATCGCTTTTATATGCTCTGAGGGCCAGGACATGGCGAGCTATGTCGCCGATCTAAGACGCCTTGCGGGACCGTGCGTATTTGCTGGATTTTTGGGGGAAGTGTTTCGGGACTTTTTCGTGCTTGGAATCGGCCACGAGGTCATTCTTTGCAAACTGCTGTCTGCCGAATCCCGAGATCTGAGCAAGGCCATCACGATAGCCCAGGCTTTAATGTCCACGAACGATAACACTAAACATATATCATTGTAGCATTGGAGCTCACCGGCAAGTACTGTGCATAAAATAACGCCTTCAGCAGGCAGAACTGTAAATGGCAGGGCCTACACGCCGGCAGAGGCCAGACCGAGGTAGACTCAGAGCCCACTGTGGGGTGTGAAAGCGAATCCATTAGCACTATGTTGGCGCTGCGGGGGTAATCATCGAGCCCATCAATGTCGATTCAAGCACTATGTGTGCAAGGGCTGTGGGACAATGGGGCACCTCTAGCGAATGTGCAGGCGTGCTGCGACTCACCACGTGGCAGAGTCGGCAGAAGATGACCGATCCGGCGCGGATCATGCTGAACGAGTAAGAGAGACAACTCAACCCGAGGCTGAAGAGGAAGTGTATGGGGTACACACCTTCACCACCAAAAGCCCTCCGATAATGATAAAGGTCAAATTAAACGGCATTCCAGTTTCCATGGAATTGGACACGGGGGCGAGTCAATCAATTATGAGCCAGAAGGCTTTTGAGAAACTGTGGGGCAACAAGGCACAAAGGCCAAAACTAAGCCCGATTCACACAAAGCTGCGCACTTAACCAAAGAGCTCATACCAATCATTGGCAGTGCGGCAGTGAAGGTATCGTACGATGGAGCTGTGCATGATTTACCACTATGGATTGTACCAGGCGATGGCCCAACGCTATTCGGCAGAAGCTGGCTAGGAAAGATCCGATGGAACTGGGACGACATCAAAGCACTGTCTTCGGAGGATGACACCTCGTGTGCCCAAGTGCCAAACAAATTCCCGTCGTTATCCGAGCCAGGCATCGGCAACTTCACAGGCGCCAAAGTGCAAATCCATCTCGTCCCTGATACACGACCCGTTCATCACAAGGCCCGAGCGGTTCCATACATTATGCAGAGAAAGTCAAGATCGAGCTGGACAGACTTCAACGAGAGGAAATCATATCGCCAGTCGAGTTCAACGAGTGGGCCAGTCCAATTATGCCGATGTTGAAGAGCGATGGGAAGGTCAGAATCTGTGGGGACTACAAGGTAACTGTTACAGGATCGGTACCCACTACCCAAAGCAAATGACCTGTTTGCAACACTAGCAGGGGGGAAGTCGTTCACCAAGCTGGATCTAACCTCTGCTTACAGGACACAGGAGCTGGCTGAACCTTCAAAAAAATTGACGTGCATAAACACGCACAGAGGAAACATAGAAACATAGAAAATAGGTGCAGGAGTAGGCCATTCGGCCCTTCAAGCCTGCACCACCATTCAATAAGATCATGGCTGATCATTCCCTTAGTACCCCTTTCCTGCTTTCTCTCCATACCCCTTGATCCCCCGAGCTGTAAGGGCCATATCTAACTCCCTCTTGAATATATCCAATGAACTGGCATCAACAACTTTCTGCAGCAGGGAATTCCACAGGTTAACAACTCTCTGAATGAAGAAGTTTCTCCTCATCTAAGTCCTAAATGGCCTACTCCTTATCCTAAGACTGTGTCCCCTGGTTCTGGACTTCCCCAACAACGGGAACATTCTTCCCGCATCTAACATGTCCAGTCCCGTCAGAATCTTATATATTTCTGTACGATCCCCTCTCATCCTTCTAAACTCCAGTGTATAAAGGCCCATTTGATCCAGTCTCTCCTCATATGTCAGTCCAGCCATCCCGGGAATCAGTCTGGTGAACCTTCGCTGCACTCCCTCAATAGCAAGAACGTCCTTCCTCAGATTAGGAGACCAAAACTGAACACAATATTTCAGGCGAGGCCTCACCAAGGCCCTGTACAACTGCAGTAATACCTCCCTGCTCCTATACTCAAATCCCCTAGCTATGAAGGCCAACATACCATTTGCCTTCTTTACTGCCTGCTGTACCTGCATGCCAACTTTCAATGACCGATGAACCATGACACCCAGGTCTCATTGCACCTCCCCTTTTCCTAATCTGCTGCCATTCAGATAATATTCTGCCTTCGTGTTTTTGCCCCCAACGTGGATAACCTCACATTTATCCACATTATACTGCATCTGCCATGCATTTGCCCACTCACCTAACCTGTCCAAGTCACCCTGCAGCCTCTTAGCGTCCTCCTCACAGCTCACACCACCACCCAGTTTAGTATCATCTGCAAACTTGGAGATATTACACTCAATTCCTTCATCTAAATGATTAATGCATATTGTAAAGAGCTAGGGTCCCAGCACTGAGCTCTGCGGCACTCCACTAGTCACTGTCTGCCATTCTGAAAAGGACCCGTTTAGCCCGACTCTCTGCTTCCTGCCTGCCAACCAGTTCTTGATCCATGTCAGTACATTACACCCAATACCATGTGTTTTGATTTTGCACACCAATCTCTTGTGTGGGACCTTGTCAAAAGGGTTTTGAAAGTCCAAATACACCACATCCACTGGTTCTCCCTTGTCCACTCTACTAATTACATCTTCAAAAAATTCGAGAAGATTTGTCAAGCAAGATTTCCCTTTCATAAATCCATGCTGACTTGGACCGATCCTGTCACTGCTTTCCAGATGCGCTGCTATTTCATCCTTAATAATTGATTCCAACTTTTTCCCCACTACTGATGTCAGGCTAACTGGTCCATAATTATCCGTTTTCTCTCCCTTCCTTTTTAAAAAGTGGTGTTACATTAGCTACCCTCCAGTCCATAGGAACTGATCCAGAATCGATAGACTGTTGGAAAATGATCACCAATGCTTCCACTATTTCTAGGGCTACTTCCTTAAGTACTCTTGGGATGCAGACTATCAGGCCCCGGGAATTTATCGGCCTTCAATCCCATCAATTTCCCTAACACAATTTCCCACCTAATAAGGATTTCCTTCAGTTCCTCCTTCTCACTAGAACCTCAGTCCCCTAGTACTTCCGAAAGGTTATTTGTGTCTTCCTTCGTGAAGACAGAACCAAAGTATTTGTTCAATTGGTCTGCCATTTCTTTGTTCCCCATTATAAATTCATCTGAATCTGACTGCAAGGGATCTATGTTTGTCTTCACTAATCTTTTTCTCTTCACATATTTATAAAAGCTGTTGCAGTCAGTTTTTATGTTCCCGGCAAGCTTCTTCTCGGACTCTATTTTCACCCTCTTAATTAAACCCTTTGTCCTCCTCTGCTGAATTCTAAATTTCTCCCAATCCTCAGGTTTGCTGCTGTTTCTGGCCATTTTATATGCCTCTTCCTTGGATTTTACACTATCCTTAATTTCCCTTGCTGGCCACGGTTGAGCCATCTTCCCCATTTTATTTTTACACCAGACAGGGATGTAAAATTGTTGAAGTTCATCCATGTGATCTTTAAATGTTTGCCATTGCCTATCCACCGTCAACCCTTTAAGTATAATTTCCCAGTCAATTCTGGCCAATTCACACCTCATACCATCGAAGTTACCTTTCCTTAAGTTTAGGACCCTAGTTTCTAAATTAACTGTGTCACTATCCATCTTAATAAAGAATTCTACTATATTATGGTCACTCTTCCCCAAGGGGCCTCGCACAACAAGATTGTTAATTAATCCTTTCTCATTACAATTCATCCAGTCTAGGATGGCCAGCTCTCTAATTGGTTCCTTGACATATTGGTGTAGAAAACCATCCCTAATACACTCCAGGAAGTCCTCCTCCAACGCATTGCTACCAGTTTGATTAGCCCAATAAATAGGTAGATTAAAGTCACCCATGATAACTGCTGTACCTTTATTGCACGCATCCCTTATTTCTTGTTTGATGCTGTCCCCAACCTCACTACTACTGTTTGGTGATCTGTACACAACTCCCACTAACATTTTCTGCCCCTTGGTATTCCGCAGCTCCACCCATACCGATTCCACATCATCCAAGCTAATGTCCTTTCTTACTATTGCATTAATTTCCTCTTTAGCCAGCAATGCCACCCCACCTCCTTTTCCTTTCTGTCTATCCTTCATAAATGTTGAATACCCCTGGATGTTGAGTTCCCAGCCTTGGTCACCCTGGAGCCATGTCTCCATGATGCCAATTACATCATAACCATTAACAGCTATCTGCACAGTTTATTCGTCCACCTTATTCCGAATACTCTTCGCATTGAGGCACAGAGCCTTCAGGCTTGTCTTTCTAACTCACTTTGCCACTTCAGAATTTTGCTGTAATGTGGCCCTTTTTGCTTTTTGCCTTAGGTTTCTCTGCCCTCCACTTTTACTTTTCTTTTTCTATCTTTTGCTTCTGCCCCCATTCTACTTCCCTCTGTCTCCCTGCATAGGTTCCCATCCCCCTGCCATATCAGTTTAACTCCTTCCCAACAGCACTAGCATACACTCCCCCTCGGACATTGGTTCCGGTCCTGCCCAGTTGCAGACCGTCCGGTTTGTACTGGTCCCACCTCTCCCAGAACTGGTTCCAATGTCCCAGGAATTTGAATCCCTCCCTTCTGCACCACTCCTCAAGCTAAGTATTCATCTGAGCTATCCTGCGATTCCTACTCTGACTAGCACGTGGCACTTGTAGCAATCCTGAGATTACTACTTTTGAGGTCCTACTTTTTAATTTAGCTCCGAGCTCCCTAAAGTCGTCTCGTGGGACCTCATCCATTTTTTACCTATATCGTTGGTACCTATATGCACCACGACAACTGGCTGTTCACCCTCCCTTTTCAAAATGTCCTGCACCCGCTCCAAGACTGTTCATACACCACAGATGCCCCTTTGGGATTCGCTTGGCGGCGGCCATCTTCCAGAGGAATTTGGAAAGTCTGCTGAAATCGGTTCCGCGCACCATGGTGTTCCAAGACGACATCTTGATCACTGGTCGCAACACAACCGCACACTTACACAACCTAGAAGAGGTTCTCAAGTGACTGGACAGAGTGGGACTCAGGCTGAAACGCTCCAAGTTTGTTTTCCTGGCACCAGAGGTCGAATTCCTGGGGTGAAAGATTGTGGCGGACGGCATCAGACACACAGACTTCAAGATGGAGGCCATCAAGAATGCACCCAGACCATAGAATGTGATGGAGCTGCGTTCGTTCCTGGGACTCCTCAACTATTTTGATAACTTTCTACGGGGCTGAGCACTTTGCATTTTGTTGCTACGCAAGGGTGAAGACTGGGTTTGGGGTAAATTTCAAGAGACAGCCTTTAACAAAGCCAGAAACCTGCTATGTTCTAACAAGTTACTTGTATTGTATGACCCGTGTAAACGTTTAGTACTAGCTTTTGATGCATCTTCGTACGGGATCGGTTGTGTGTTACACTAAGCCAATGTATCAGGCAATCTGCAACCGGTTGCATAAGCGTCCAGAAATTTATCCAAGGCTGAAAGAGCCTACAGTATGGTTGAGAAAGAAGCATTAGCATGCGGATATGGGATTAAGAAAATGCACCAATACCTATTTGGGCTCCGATTCAAGCTCGAAACCGACCACAAGCCGTTCATTTCGCTGTTCTCAGAAAGCAAAGGTATTAACACCAATGCTTCGTCCCGCATTCAAAGATGGGCACTAACGTTATCTGCGTATGACTATGTAATCCGCCACAGACCAGACACTGAGAACTGTGCAGATGCCCTCAGTCGGCCACCATTGCCCACCACCGGGGTGGAAATGGCGCAATCCGCAGACTTGCTCCTTGTAATGGATTCTTCTGAGAGCGAGGAGTCACCCATCACGGCTCGCCAGGACCCGGTGCTATCACTAGTAAAAAGCTGTGTCCTCAATGGGAGCTGGTCGGTGGTCCCAGGGGAAATGCAAGACGAAATTGAGCCGTTCCACCGATGCAAGGACGAAATGTGCATCCATTCGGACTGCCTCCTATGGGAGAATTGTATAATTTTGCCAAAAAAAAGGTAGGGAAACGTTTATATGTGACCTTCACTGTAACCACCCAGGCACAGTCATGATGAAGGCTATCGCCAGGTTGCACGTTTGGTGGCACGGCATTGAATCAGAATGGGAGTCATGCATACACCAATGTAACACTTGCTCACAGTTGAGCAACGCACCAAGGGAAGCCCCACTGAGCCTGTGGTCATGACCCTCCAAACGTGGTCAAGGGTCCACGTAGATTTCGCTGGCCCCTTTCTAGGAAAGATGTTCCTAGTAGCAGTGGACGCTTACTCTAAATGGATTGAATGTATAATAATGTCGTCGTGTACGTCCACTGCCACCATTGAAAGCCTCCGGTCCATGTTCGCCACCCATGGTTTGCCCGACGTCCTTGTTAGTGACAGTGGACCATGCTTCACCAGTTCGGAATTCAACGAGTTCATGACCCGCAATGGCATCAAGCATGTCAGGTCTGCGCCGTTTAAGCCCGCATCCAATGGTCAAGTGGAACAGGCAGTCCAAACCATCAAGCAGAGCTTGAAATGCATGACAGACGGTTCCCTGCAGACCCGGTTATCTCGGATTCTGCTCAGCTATGGCGTGCGACCCCACTCGCTTACCGGGGTTCCCCCTGCAGAATTGCTAATGAAGAGAGCCCTCAAAACCAGGCTCTCCTTAGTCCACCCGGATCTCAATGATCATGTAGAAACCCGGCGTCACCAGCATAACATGTACCACGATTGCATGGCTGTATCATGTGACATTGAGGTCAATGACCCTGTGTTTATTCTTAATTATGGTCATGGTCCCAAATGAGTTGCTGGCACTGTTTTAGCCAAGGAGGGGAATAGAGTGTTTGTTAAACTTGTGAATGGACAAACGTGCAGAAAGCACTTGAATCAGACCAAACTGCGGTTCACTGACAACCAAGAACAGTTTGAAGAGGACATTACCATCATTGATCCACCCACACACACCCAACCAGCAATCGACCTCACGGTCAACCATGAGGATGAACCCACCATGCCCGACAGTCCGATCAGACCAGCCACACCGCAGTGCAACAATGATCCGACCGACTCACCCATGCCAGGACTTCAACTCAGGTGATCAACCTGGGAACGCAGAGCCCCGGATCGCCTCAACTTGTAAATAACTTGTACATAAGACTTTGGGGGGGAATGATGTTCTGTATGTGAACACTACCAATGTGTAAGACTTGCCACCAGGGGGCGCACCTGTGGGAGACCCAAGGGTCACCTCCACACCCTGGGCAAGCAGGTATAAAGAGACCAAGGTCACAACAGTTTGAGCTTAGGATGTACAGTCTTGTGGAGTTATTCTAAACATAACATAGCTCACACAGTAACACACAGATATTCTTGTGCAAGGCATTGTCAACTCTTGACCCACTTATGTGATCGAAATCACCCCCACAAAATCTAAAAAGCCAATAAAAAACAGAATGTATAGACTTCCTGCACCATGGCCCCAAGGAAAGTGGCTGGAAAGCCAATAAATGCACTTTGCAACTCCCGACCTGTGACCAGGAAACTCTGCTTCCTGCCCCCCCGCCTCAACATTCCAATGGTCACATCAGCAAACACAGCAGCACAAAGCCCAGTGCTACCCAAGTAGGACCAGGACCTACAATTCTCAATAATGACTCTGAGACAGTGACAGGGCCAGCACAGCATGACTACCTGCGACAGAAAATGACCCTGAATCAAAACATAGCATGCACAGAGGACCATCCAGATCTAAGGACAGAAGACAGAAAACATCGTTAAAGCTTTCTGATAATCATCCAAATCATACATACTTGCGCTCCACAGTGCAAACTGCCAAGGAGAACATTGAATAAAGCATCCAGAGATCTCAATTTGCAGACAAATGCTATTTTGCCCATATACAACCTATTCCAACCTATATTCAAATTAATACCCTTGATAATCCCGTTGACCCAGCCAAACTCCAGGGACAATCATCAAATTATTCCGGCCCCCCCAAACAATATGTAGTTCCCTTTGTGTGCACAACCATTATCAACAATCCTTAATGAGCCAGTGTATTCTCCTGTGAGTACCTTGTGGCAAAACTGTACAGTAATTTCACAAAATATAAGTATGTATTCTCTTTTCTTAAAGAAAACAAAAAAACGTATGCACAAGGAGGAAACACACAATATGATGCACATAGAGATGGGGTTCCCAGGGAACATGTCCATTGCTGAATTTGGGATCCCAATAAATGTTCTGTTTTGTGAATTTGGGAGGTGAAGGTAGGAATTTCACCCTTTGTTTCTATTATCAGATAGTGCCAAGCCTAATTTCACTTGATATAAAAACATTAAATGCACAGCAGGTTGAAACAATACAATAGATTCACATTTCCAGTATCACCATTTAGATGAAGAGTCACACCAGAAATGTTAACCTTTCTACTTTCAGCTGCTGATTTTATTTTTGTTTCAGATTTCCAGAATTTAACATTTTCTTTTCCTTTCTGTTAGCTCCCTTGAAGCAATGGCTGTTTTAAATGTAATTAAAACGAAATTAGTTTCAGCTCAGCAAAACATTTTGCAAAAGGAAAATAAATTAAAAATAACATAAAGGTGGAACATAGTCAAACACGCTATTTTGTGGCACACACCGTTCAAGCTGACCAGTTTGGAATATATTATTTCAAAAAAATTTTTTTTTTTCAAATCATTTCAAACCGAAACTTGATTAATATTAATTTTGAATACATGTTATTTTTCCCCAGGTCCTGAGAACAGTCCACCAGGAAGTCCTATCCCAGCTTGCTCTCAACAGCAAGTCATCCAACACAATTCAATTAGCACTTCGACTGCTATCAGTGAGGTTGTAGGAAGCTCTACCCTCACCCAGCTTGCCAATCAGAGAACAGACCGGAACCCTATCCTCTAAATGCTACCTTCCATCAGGAATGTGATGGAAGAAATAAAAATCTACCACTCCATTCAGGACTTTTGGAACATCAACATAACCCTGGAATTAGATACACTTTTGAAAAAAAAGACATTTGCTTTCCATTTTAATAGTTATCAAAATGCTACGTTTTTTTTACTTTAGTTATGAAAAAGGGAAATATGCAATTAATGTGCTAATTAATAGCTTGGGAATGCTTTAATGCTTTTCTCATAACTTGCTGGTACCAATTTGAAGATTATTTGAACTTTCTGAATTTTATTACAGTATATTTGTATATAGTCTCCATCTATTATCATCGGCAAGATCTAGGTATCTAACATGACCTGAAAGTTAACAATTGGATTGAGGTACCTAACAGTATTGCCATCACTGAAGGGAAGCCTCCAACCTATACTATAGACACAGCTCATAATGCAGCTAGTATTTCTTAAAATGTTTCATTTGCACTGAAAATCAAACTTTATGAATTGAGATTAAAAAGTAGTTAATCAGGTCATCATAACATATTGAAAAATACATTATTTCAATATTGAGAAACAAGATACCATTTGAACCCCCTCCCCCCAATATGAACCATTATGATCAATATATTATAGGTTGTAATTTTCATGGTCTGTATAACACCTTAAGAATCTATTTTTCATATGTCACTCTTCTATTTACATGAGTTTTTGGCTATCTATTCCACCACCATCTCTTACGTTTCACAATAAGAATGATCTATTAAACATCTCCACACTGTATTTAGATACATCCTATTGACACAAGGTGTGACATTAGCCCTATAAATCATACATGCAGGCTATAATAGTAGCGTTTGCACAAACGATAGTTTGTCTGAGCAAAATCTGTCGCTTAAATATGACTCCAGTATGCACTGTGGTAAGAGGAGGGGGAAAGGTAACCTCAGTTATGTAGTATATCTGCTTTTCTTTTAAACTGAAGAACTATGTACAAAGCGAACTGGTTATAATTTGTCTTAAGAAGCAGACGTCCCTATTTATTTGAAACAGCAAGAAACAAATGAGAACAGTAGTAATGTCTTTAAAATTATTCGTGCTGTTTGAGACTAAAGGTTGGTAATTAAGATTTTTGAAGTAGTTTGTGCATGATGGCCTTTTAATACTAATTGAAAAATATGCAAACAGACATAATGCAATAATTTTGTATGTCTCAGTAAATGGACTGCAACATGCAGTTTTGATTCCACCTTTATTTATTAATGAAGGCCACAGCTCATTTCTTGATGTGCCAGCCCACTGATGTTTAATTTGCCTTGGGAGCTTCAGTAATAATAGGCTGTGTCACTTGTAGGCTGGAATCACCTCCTGTTGCCTAACCGAGAGCAACACTGTAAGTGAATTAAAGTAAAGCCTATTTTGGATACTATTCGTGATGTGGACCACTTATAACACAAAACTGAAGGAACAGTACGGCTGCTTCTGTGATCGGGCCCTTCTGGGAAGGAACTGCACTTGTGGGAAGTGCAGTTCAGAAAATGATGGGCCTGCAACCCTTGGCTGTGAGCCTGTGATTTCCTAACTTGCACTTCCTGTGAATGCCACTTCTTGCTGAGAGTGCCCAATCATGGGGTCAATTTTAACCCAGAGTGGGTGGGTGGGTGGGAGGGAGGTGTGGTGACTGTAAAGTGCACTTGCTGACCTAAGTTTCATGCCAAGAGTGTTTTAACTCCCATGCCTCATTTAAATGCCGGCTGTCCACTTCCTGCCCAGTTCAGCGAGTGCCTCAGCCACCGCCAAAACTAGCGATGTTAAAATCGGAGATCAGAGGGAACAGAGCATGAAATGGAGCTGCTCAATTTTAACTACTCGCCTACTTCATTCCCACAAAACAGAGAAAGTTAAAATTTACTCCCCTGGAATCAGTCCTAGTCTTCCCTCTATAACATTTTGATGAGAGCACTGTGCCTCTTGAAGTATGCACATTAGATCTGTAGTCTCTTTCTGTTGGTTTCCTCATTTCTCTAAAATCCTCCTCCTTGTTTGTTAAAAATCATTACCATGTCAAGTAGTCAAAAAAAGTCTGGCAAATTAAAATCTAGTTACAAATTTTATTTGAATCTTCAACTAGCTTATAGTAAATATTCAAATAAGAATGATGCATTATCCAGAGATTTGAGTAAAATATCCACCTCTTGTCTCTTGGTATTGGAATTGACATTGCAAAGCAGGAGACTCACATCAGCCCTTGATACAAATTTCCACCCATTCCCTGCGGGGAAGAAAAAAGCTCCACACAGGCACTGAACTGGAAATTTAATACCATCTGTCACATGGAGTGAATCAGGCTAAGCCTAAATGCAAACCCTTTGGGTTTGGATTCAGTCTAAATGATCCTGATCCAAACATAATGCAACCTCCTGGGAGAGGGGGTGGGGTTTTTAGTATAAACTAGTTTTAATTTAATATATTAGTGAGAAATTTTGAAGCTCTGAAGCACTGGAAAGCAACTACCCAAAGCACTAAATGTTGTAATTTTTCTCATATATTAATTCTATTTTTTTAAACACTGATGCTGTTAAAGAATTTTGCAAAGAATCAAACCAGTATTTGATGCTTCCAATCAGAGATTATAGTATCCCCTAACTGTTTAAAATTAGATTTCTTCTCTGTGGAGAAGTGGCATTTCAAAATAATCACAACCATTATCACACTGAAGTGAATGATATACTGTATATTTGACGATAATACCACTTACTGGAACAATTCACTATCCAATGACACAAAGAAAGTCATATTTCCATCAATGAGTTGTTGACTATGTTTTCAACATTTTTAAAGGAAAAATGCGTAAAGCAACCGCAGTGACTAGCACACAATGGAGTTTAGCACAACTGATATCTCACTTGTTAAAGTCTTCTAAATGAAAATTGTCATCTATAAGCTACAGACCTTTCACACGGGAGAGAAGTATTTAACTCCAGATTTTTAGAGATGCCTTTTAAAAAGGAGAGTCAAATGTCAGCAGAAATGTTTTCAATAGAAGAACATATCCACTTATGATCCCAGAGGCTGCCCTGCACCCTGAGCAGATTGTTATTTCACTAGAATGTACGGAATGAGAAAAGGTAATTTGTCCTGTCAAGTCCTTTCCTTCCACAGGCCATTGACAATCCAATCTGACAGGGACTCTGTGCAGCTCCATTGAATGTCCTAAGGAAATGTTCCATGAAGTTTCTCCCTATGTAACCCAAAGGGAAAATCAATTAAAACTACATAATAGCTGAGAAATTGATCTGCGCCTGTTTTAGACCAGCACACACCCGAACTGAAACACCTGAATTTCGATGGAAATTGGTCCTCGGGCCTCATCACCATTCTCGGTGTGAGCTGCCAACACTGGTTGTGCTTCCACAGGCAGCGCACCTGATGGAAGGCATCAATGCTTCATTGGCAGCAGCCCTCAGATAAGTCCCGTGGAAATCCCAAAGAATTTTGAGCGCGATGCCTGCCTCGCGCATCGATGACTAATTTCTCGATGGGATCCTTCAACAGATGTTAGGCCCCTAATTAAGATTTTTAAATAGCCTAATGCCCTGGACGCCTAAAAAACAGTCACACACATTTAGCAAGCTAAATTAATATGCTTTGCGTCTGTTTTACACCTGAAAAATGGGAAAAACACAAACTAATTTCTATCCCAATATGTCTAAACCCACAATGACTGAAGGATAGGTGTGTTAGCATGATGTCAATCATAGGTATTTTTGGTGAATGCATCAATGAAGATCAGCACATTTTCATGGCTAGCTATTAATCACGAGTTATAACTAAAGTTGTACAAACAGTTATTTCTACATTGGCAGCTAAACTCAGCCAATAGCATGTTAGAAAACTGTGCCCAACTCCATTCTATGTAGTACCCTAGGTCACTGAGAATATTTTCGGCTGATGTGAGCCATGTCCCTCTTGAGAAATGACAGCATCAAAGAAATGTCAGTACACAATTAAGCTTCCACTAAAAAAAATAGCTGTTCCTGTGTAAGAAATGTCAATCACAACTACGTGAAAGAAAAGGAGCTGAGAACTTTACACTGAAAATAGTTACCCCCTACTGTTACCATCTCCTGTAATATAATTAGCAAAATCATTCTATGGATAGATTAAAGGATTGTAATCATTACTAAAATATAATCAAGCTAGCATATCAGTAGCCATCTTCAACATTAGAATAAACAAATCTTAAAGTTGAGAGTGGCTCTACTGAATTTACCATTGAATTCATTTTGCTATTGCTAGCATCTTGCCTTGTTAAATATCAAAGCTACATTAATTGGATTTGGCTCCAATATGTTTGATTCTTTGCATCATATTACCTTCAAAAATGGAACCATTATTCATGAGATATATTGGAGTATAACAAAATTTGCTTGCTTCCTTTTACAAATACTGCCTGAAGGTTTCAAAAATCTTATCAGCTTAAAAAGAATTCAAAGTGAAACCATTTGTACATGTGTTGAGCAGCACTTTACTGAGTTGAACTTTGGCCCTGACTTTTTTATACTGTACAATTTATTTTAATAATTAAGCATGTTTAATAATTTGCCTGATGCCCTCTTCAGTCTAGATTATCAGTGGTCCATCATTCTAAGTATTGTATGTCATAATTGTTCTTCTGAATCTGTAACTGATTTAAACCTAATGAAAGAGAAGTCATGCATTATTGATATTTAATATTATAGGACTAATCAGTTTGGATATTATGCCAAGAGAAAGAGCATATTGTACTTAACTCTGATATGCATTTTATTTGTGCACTTTGTTATTTTCCTGTATAATAATGAATGGTGGACCTGTAACTTAGTCTCGCACTACGAGGATCTACAACTGACACATTGGGCTTCAGTGGGGCCTTCAACCTACCTGATGTTGGTTGCACTAAAGTATCCAAACTAGGTTGCAAAGTATTCAGCAAAATGAGACTGTCTCATGCACATCCCTATTACAGAAACATTGTTTACAATGCTTCCCACTTAATTCCTGTTGTATAAATCTTTTACACTGCAACTACACAAAATAACCTTGACACTTTCCTTCAAGTGTAAAGTCTAGTATGTAGGGCCACAACGATGCAAGAATTGTTTCCCCTGCAATTATGGGTATAATTCTAAAAAGAAAAGATGGAACAGGAATCAGAGGGAAATCATGCACTTTTGTTGCTGACAAATGCTTTGAAGGCTACATTTCTAAAAGCAAGTACAGCCACAGACTACAATAAATACAAAAAGTATGGACAAAAAAAATACAGATTTTAATCAACCATCAAGAATCAAGAACAAACATTTATTCTTTTGATGCAAGGAATTGCCTTAGTTATAAATATGATTTTGTAACAATATAGTGCAGCATAGCACAAATCAATTACTTAGCTACCCAAGTTTAAGTATAATCTACTTTAAAACCACAAACCACATGCTACTTTGTAGCACAGGTATTGGCTAACATAAAACATTTTTTGTAGAATTATATTTCAACTAGTTCAATATAAATCTCAAAACCTAGTAATTATGTTTCAATTAATGTTCAGTAGTAATATTATCTCCCAGTACTAATGCAGACCACACCTAATCATCAGATGTATCTATGATTAACTGTTCATTGTGTCAATCAGTGCTAGTTAGGAGTCTTAGCATCTTCATTACTTTATGATGAGCCATCAGTTTATGCAAAACAAGCCATGAAGTACAAATTATGAACTGTGTTATTCACTGTTGAGGACCAAATAAAAATTAGTCAAGGTAGACACAGTTGATGTAGATAGTGTTATAAAGTGCTATCTGCGTTTGTAAAGTGGTCAACATTCCACAGAAAATTGAATAAAATTTTCTTGCTTGACATTTTTTAACTGCGAGTTATTGGGAAAACTATTAATTGACATTCTTGCTAACTTTCTAGAGCAGGATTGTTCATTTTCTTTTCAAAGAATTTTTAACTAACATCTAATACCAGCTGTAAAATGGATCAGTTTCGATCCAAAATAATTTTTGCTCTAAGTGCAATGTTAAAAAAAATCACATTTTGGAATTTCTCAAGTTTTCGTATTCTCAAATTAAAGTTCTTTAAAAGGTTCCCATATTATGGAATACATGTTACTCTGAAAGCACTATGAGCACAATTATGTTAGATAAAGAAGTTTAGAAATAGAAAGGGTGTTTTTTGTGTTGAACAATCGTAATCAGCTTTCCATAATACTTCCTCGGAATGGTTATTACTAGAAAGCTTTCTATGGAAAATTAAAAACGTTATTAGAGGCATGTGGGCACTTTAGGGAACACAGAAGTTACACAGCTTGTTTTTTGAGAGACTTTCCTGAATCATACCTACAAACTCGTCTATGATGCTTTAAAAGGAGATAGACAGTTGCCACCACTGTTAACATGGCAGATATGTGGTGCCTGGTAGTATGAGAGCAGTGCAACTTCTATTTTTTTCTTGTTAGATTAAATGGCGCTTCACCTCTGCCAAAAAGCACTGTCAGAGGTGGACCACCCCACATTTGCAGGTCAGCTAATTGGAATCAATGATGTGTAATAGCAATGTGGTTCGAAAGGGAAATCCATCAAAACCTATTTTCTCTGAAGTCACGTCGATGCACCTGAATACACTTAAAAATTCACAGAAGTAACTATGGCCATGTGTTTGGAGTCGAAGTTGTGAAATAATAGTTTAATTTCTCAGCAGATCAGCTAATCATGGAGACAGTATTCCCATCTGGGATATATTTTCGAATACACAAATGTAGATCCACATGCTGTTGAAGCTGATTCCACTTTATTAAAATATCCCACATTGTTTGTTCAACAATCCGATTCAACTGCTTTAAACCCTGTAACAACATTGTGACAAAATACATTCTGTCTATGCCAGCAAATTGCATTCTGTCTCTTTAAGCTTTGGTACTCATTGGTATCACAGTGTGGACAACATTCATCTTGTATTCTTCTGAAGATGTTTGTTAACTACTTTCCTTGGTACAAGGAGTAAATATTTGGTACATACTTGTAAATACTTGTTTTGCAGCACTTATGTTTTTTTTGTTATTGTATTTTAAGCTTATGCTTCATGAGCATATTCATTGTTGCAAGTGAATAATGACCATTAAATCTGTTGAACTATTTTAAATTTTTACATTTCTTTCTCATCCGGTTAGAAAAGATGTGCATTTGTAAAAATGTTAAATATCACTGCAATATAATTAATAAAGCACTCTGGCAATGCAGATATTACAATAAATAATTACTTCAGAATATTTATTTGTGCTTAACAGCAGTACCAATGAAGCAGGGCAACTATTACTGTTTCTATTTATTCCCCCTCCCCCCCTCTTTTTTGGAGGTCTTTTTCTTTGTGTACCATTAGCTCTGCCACTTTGAAATGTCACCAAAGATTAGAAGATCTGCGGTGCAGCATTGTTCTTAGCTCCATCCTTGAACCCTCTCTATTGGATGGCAGAGGGGGATATAGGTGAGCAATGTTTTGTTCCCTCTTGTCAGATTGCAACTCCACAAACCCTTCCCCTTCCCCTCTGTCCCACATCTAGCTCAGAACCTCATCACATCAATGACTTCCTAGAATTCACAGAAAATTTAACTGGTAAAGTTAATTGTTTATTTCAGTATCCCATTATTAAATTCAGGTTGGAGGTCATTTGATAGAAGTATATATACGTCCTCCTGATCCTTGGATAACAAGTCATTTTACGCATCACAGATATTGCCACCGGAATTATGGCCAGTTAAATGGCAGGTTCCCTAAAACACACTGCTGGAAGTATAAGCTAAAAGATAAATTTGAAACCTCTTTGGCTGGTCACCACCCTATCACATACTCTATAAAGCAGTTAGCTGAGCAATCTGCCAAACAAAGACGACATATACAAATGTTAAGTAATTTCTTGGCTGAGGTTTATATCTGTGGTGAGATGCTCTACATGCAATGTAAATGTTCACTCTGATGCAATACTCTTAATTAATTAATGATGTTTAATTTTGAAATAGATTTTTATGTAAGTAATGCTTCAAAAGAAGATATTGTAAAATACCAACTGCTTGAATAGTTATAGATAATCATGCTTCAAAAATATCTAGGCTTGTCTTCAATATGTAAGAGACTCAAGGCTAGAAATCTGGCTCCTTAGCACCTGAAAGCCACCACAAAACAGACATTCCAATCCAAATGTATGCATCATTCCATCCAATATTACATTAAAAAGTCAACTAGTCACCCTTGTGCATTCCCTTAGTGCCTGTCTTCTGTGTGCCTTTGCCTTTCCTAGTGCTCCTACAAAGTGCAACCCTAGTGGCTGCAACATGGCTGGTGGAAGGCTGCTGACTTTCAGTGGAGGAGACTGCAGATGGCCTTGCAGGACAGCCTCGAGCAGCTCTGGGCTTAGAAGGCCCGGCTGTAGACTGCACCAGCTTAGCATGGGCGATAGCAGTTGGGCTGGCTGGCTGACAGGTAACAGCAAGGGCTCTGGCGGAGTGGCAAAGTGACAGTGGTGGGAGCATGAATCCTGTCATCCCAAGAGAGGACAGCAGGTTTGTGTTTCACGGAGCAACTGCCATTCCTCCAGAGCAGCGCCTCAGCAATCCAAGTAATCTGTTGGAGGACTAATTGCTAGCCTGTTGTGACAACCTGCATGCCTCTTTCAACACTGGTAAATGCAGCCACAATGGCAGCAGTCTTAGTTTGCGTGGCAGAGGTCTGATGCAGGGTCTGATGGCCGATGTCTGAGTTTCCACAGCAGCAATTAGATGTTGGGTCACTTCCGCCTGTGCTGCAATGGAAGCTGAGACATCGACCATCAGACCTTGCATCATGGTTGGGTTCACAAGTGTGCTCATGGAGTTGGCCATCACTTCCAGTCTTGAAATCATTGGTTCCAAGCTCTGTGAAAAGCCCTGTGCAAGGTTGATGCTAGACTCCTCCATGCTCCTTGACATTGCACTCAGGCTTTTTGGCAGGCTTCCCACTTCACCAAACATTTCACTGTGCATAACTATCAGGATTCTTCTTTAGGCCGCCCCATCAAAGTCGTCATCTGAGTCCTCTGCAGCAGAATTCGTGTGCAACTCGGCCTCCAGGGAGCTGGCACCTGTGCCATCCTTTCACCCTGTCCTTGTGCTGGTGTCTCACCACGTGCAGATCCCGTGTCTAACCTACCCTCTGAAGTACGCTGAGTGTCAGTATCTGAGCTGGTGAATGGGAGTGTGACGTTGTGTCTTCATCATCACTTTCTTCCTGCTCCTTCACCAGAGCCTGGCCAGGTGGCAGTTCTTAGCTATGTGAATGGAGAAAGGCACAAGAGTAAGGTTGTCGTGATGGGGGAGGCAACAGGTCCATGCTTACACCACCTGCAGCTTGTAAGTCAGAAGAGATTGTGGGATAAGGGGGAAGTGCAATGTCTGAAGGATGATTACGTATGAGGATACCATCATCTTGGATTGCTTCAGACCCACCCGCTGGCCACGGGCTCAGCAATTGCCTTGCTAAGAATGGCCTACGCTGTCTCCTCTGGGGTGGGGGGGGGCGGTGTGGTTGAGATTATGCGGTCACACCTGTGCTCCTTCGTCAGCCCCTGTTGGATCTGATTGTTAGTCTCCTTATTCCACAGGAGAGAGGGAAGTGAGTGTGGTGCAATGTGTTTGGGTGATGTGCCCGTCATAGTTGAATAGCTGACAGTGTGTGTAATCTGTAAGTTGTAGATGTGAGGCTTGCAGCAGTGGTAAGTGTGTGAGGGTGAGGTGAAGCTATGAATGTGAGGTATAAGTCCTTTTGGTACAGATTTTTGGTAGGTGAGGGGTGCATTGAGCAGTATCTGAGGCTAATAATGCAGATGGTGGGATATGGCATTTAAAGATGAATTCACTGACCTTGACCACTCGTGTGAGGTCATTAAACTTTTTGCGGCACTGCAAATAGGCCATTGGGGCTATTCTGCTGGCATCGATAGCTATGGCTGTCTTCTCCTATTGCCTTTTGCGATTTTGCCTGGAGGGCCTCCTGCCCTCCTGTGAAAACAGAGCCTCTCTTCTCCTACCCACATCCTGCACCAAGACCTCCAGTGCTGCATCCGAGAACCTTGTGGCATGCTCTCTCCCCTGTTGTGCCATCATTAGTTGTTGTTGTTCCTGTGCCCCCAGCCAGTTCAATGAGCTGCTGCAGATAAAATGCACCTCACCTTTAAGAGGTGCAGATTGCCTTTAAGAAGTGCAGGCAATATTTCATTGGTGCTCGCCTGGCACAAACTTAGGCCCCCTGCTGTGTGTTCAGCCACTCTGCAACACGTTCAGCATTGGGCTGAATGCTGTGATCATGGTAATCAGCAGGCAGCACAATATTCACATGCTGCCTACATTCCTTTCAATGGGCATGGGTGATTATGCATTCCAATCCCCGCACCAGTTTTTGGGGGCAAACCAATTTCTAGGCCAATATTTTCTCCAAAAAGTATCAAATTTGCTTGACTTAAACCTTTTTGGAGAAAGTGACTAACTGGGTGCTGATATCATATATGAAACACTATACACAAAGGGATGATTCAGATAGAAAGAAAGACTTGCATTTATATAGCGCCTTTCATGACCACCAGACGTCTCAAAGTGCTTTACAGACAATGAAGTATATTTTGAGTGTAGTCACTGTTGTAATGTAGAAAATGTGGCAGCCAATTTGCGCACAGCAAGCTCCCTCAAACAGCAATGTGATAATGACCAGATAATCTGTTTTTGTTACGTTGATTGAGGGATAAATATTGGCCAGGACACCAGGGATAACTCTCCCGCTCTTCTTTGAAATAGTGCCATGAGGTGTTTTACGTCTATCTGAGAGAGCAGATGGAGCCTCGGTTTAATGTCTCATCTGAAAGATGGAACCTCAGATAGTGCAGCACTCCCTCAGCTCTGCACTGGAGAGTCAGCCTAGAATTTTGTGCTCAAGTCCCTGGAGTGGGACTTGAACCCATAGCCTTCTGGCTCAGAGGAGTACAATTCATGAAAGTTGTATGAGTCTATGAATGGGAAGCTAAAAAGGGCAGTGAGAACCAATGATCCATAAAATAGCAAGGTCACACAAAATATGTAGAAGAATAATTAAGATAATTATAGGATCATTTCTTCATAAAGGAGATGAATGAATAACTGGCTGAAAATCAAATTGACAATTATAAGGATAGACTGAAATGATCAAGTACTCCATAAGACATAGGAGGGTAAATTATTTGTCCAGGCATTTCAGGCGCTAGTACAGGTACAAGACCCAAGTGGAAAATTGGAAGGGCCGCAAAATGGTTGGGAGTCTAAGGTCATGAGTTTTATCCAATCTTTTAATCAGTTATGCCCACTTTAACGCCTGTTAATTGTGGGTAATCAATTGGAAAGTCTACTGCAATGTACATCCAGGAAGGAATTCTATTTGTGGAAGGAAGTTGTCCATGGTTATGTGGGGATGGATGAATTTTGCTTGATTACCTTTTGGGTTTAGGGAGTATTTATAAAGAACATTTCCCTCAAGTGATTAAATGTGTGGATACCCAAGAACTACAAACCGGCCAGGCAGTGGTGGAACAGCAACAGGTGGAATAGGAAGAAGGCAATGATGAGGAAGACACAGCACTGTCACTCGATTTCAAACGCACAGCCTACAACTTAGATACTGACACTCTACGTACTTTAGAGGATAGCTTAGATGTGGGATCTGCAGGAGGTGAGACACCGGGCACGAGTGACCTGCAGCCAGAGCAGGGGGCACGGGTAGTGCAGGTGCCAGCTCGCTGCAGAGGACAGATGAGCACTTCAATGAGGCAGCCTACAGAAGAAGACTGTTGGGTATGCAATGAAATGCTTGGTGCATTGACAGGCCTACCAGAAAGTCTGAGTGCAATGTCAAGGAACATGTAGGAATCCGGTACAGGACTTTGCACAGAGCCTTTCGAACGTGGAATTGATGGGCAATTCCATTATTGCAAAATGTCTCCAAATTAAAGAAGTTGCTATGGGAACCTGCACGAATCCTAACTATGCCTGCCTTTTCGTGGGATAATTGAAATATTCTTTGTTCCAGTCCGACGCAGGTCCCCACCCTCACCTCTTTTTCTGGTACATTGATGACTGTGGCAGTGCTGTTTCCTGCTCTCATCTTGAATCAGAAAATTTAATTCATTTTTCTTCCAATTTCCATCCTTCCCTCACCTTCACTTGGTCCATCACTGGCTCTTCCCTTCCTTTCCTCGACTTCTCTGTCACCATTTCTAGGAATAGGTTATCGTCAAACATCCACTATAAGCCCACTGACTCCCACAGCTACCTGGACTACACTTCCTCCCACCCTGCTTCCTGTAAGTGCTGTATTCCATTCTCCCAGTTTCTCAGTCCCCGTCCCCGGTGGTGTTCTGATGACACCACCTTCCATACTAGTGCTTCCGATATGTCTTCCTTTCTCCTCAGCTGAGGATTCCCCTCTACTTTGGTTAACATGGCCCTCGACCATGTCCGTTCCATTTCCCGCACTTCTCTCACCCCTTCCTCTCCCTCTGAGAACCACAACAGGGTTTCCCTTGTCCTCACCTTTCACCCCACCAGCCTTCACATTCATGGGATCATCCTCCACCATTTCCACCACCTCCAGCGTGATCCCACCACCAAGCACATCGTCCCCTCCACTCCCCTTTCAGCATTCCAAACGGACCGCTCCCTCCACGACACCCTGATTCACTCCTCAATCACCCCCAACAGCCCCTCCCTTTCCCATGGCACTTCCCATGCAATTGCAGGAGATGCAACACCTGCCCTTTTACCTCCTCCCTTCCCACTGTCCAGGGCCCCAAACACCCCTTCCAGGTGAAGCAGCAATTTACTTGTACTTCTTGCAATTTAATATACTGTATTCACTGCTCACGATGCGGTCTCCTCTACACTGAGGAGACTAAACGCAGATTGGGTGACCGCTTTGTGAACACCACTGTTCAGTCCATAAGTGTGACCCCAAGACTCTGGACACCTGCCACTTTAATTCTCCACTCCACTCCCAATCTGACCTCTCTGTCCACAGCCTCGTACACTGCTCCAACAAAGCTCAACGTAAGCTCGAGGAATAGCACCTCATCATTTGATTAGGCACGTTACAGCCATCTGGACTCAACACTGAGTTCAACAATTTCAGATCATAATCTCTGCCCCTGTTTTTTCACATGGCTGCGAGTCCCATTTACACCTCTTCTAAACTCATCTTTTGTTTTTTTACTTGTCCCATTACCATCTCCTTTTGCTTTGTACTAACATCCCTTTTGTCATTTAATCTCTTTTGCCTTCCATCCTATCACATACCTTCCGTTTTGTTCTTTCCTCCGTTCCCCTTTTCCTGTCTCTGCACTTGCTTAAAATCTGTCCTGGGGGAGTGTTTCCTAGTGCTGTTGGGGAGGAGTTAAACTAATATGGCAGAGGATGGGAACCTATGCAGGGAGACAGAGGGAAATAAAAGGGAGACAAAGGCAAAAGATAGAAAGGAGAATAGTATAAGTGGAGGGCAGAGAAAACCAAGGCAAAAAAGAAAAAGGGCCACATTACAGCAAAATCGTAAAGGGGCAAAGTATGTTAAAAAGACAAGCCTGGAATAAGTTGGACGAATTAACTGCACAGATAGCAGTTAATGGATATGATGTAATTGGCATCACAGAGACATGGCTCCAGGGTGACCAAGGCTGGGAACTCAACATCCAGGTGTATTCAACATTTAGGAAGGATAGAGAGAAAGGAAAAGGAGGCGGGGTGGCGTTGCTGGTTAAAGAGGAAATTAATGCAATAGTAAGGAAGGACATTGGCTTGGATGATGTGGAATCGGTATGGGTGGAGCTACGGAATACCAAAGGGCAGAAAACGCTGGTGGAAGTTGTGTACAGGCCACCAAACAGTAGTAATGAGGTTGGGGACAGCATCAAACAAGAAATAAGGGATGTGTGCAATAAAGATACAGCAGTTATCATGGGCAACTTTAATTTACATATAGATTGGGCTAACCAAACTGGTAGCAATGCGGTGGAGGAGAATTTCCTGGAGTGTATTAGGGATGGTTTTCTTGACCAATATGTCGAAGAACCAACTAGAGAGCTGGCCATCCTAGACTGAGTGATGTGTAATGAGAAGGGACTAATTAGCAATCTTGTTGTGCGAGGCCCCTTGGGGAAGAGTGACCATAATATGGTAGAGTTTTTTATTAAGATGGAGAGTGACACAGCTAATTCAGAAACTAGGGTCCTGAACTTAAGAAAAGCTAACTTCGACGGCATGAGGCGTGAATTGGCTAGAATACACTGGCAAATTATACTTAAAGGGTTGATGGTGGATAGGCAATGGCAAACATTTAGAGATCACATGGATGAACTTCAACAGTTGTGCATCCCTGTCTGGAGTAAAAATAAAACAGGGAAGGTGGCTCAACCGTGGCTAACAAGGGAAATTAAGGATAGTATTAGATCCAAGGAAGAGGCATATAAATTGGCCAGAAAAAGCAGCAAACCTGAGGACTTGGAGAAATTTAGAATTCAGCAGAGGAGGACAAAGGGTTTAATTAAGAGGGGGAAAATAGAGTACGAGAGGAAGCTTGCCAGGAACATAAAAAATGACTGCAAAAGCTTCTATAGATATGTGAAGAGAAAAAGATTAGTGAAGACAAATGTTGGTCCCTTGCAGTCGGACTCAGGTGAATTTATAATGGGGAACAAAGAAATGGCGGACCAATTGAACAAATACTTTGGTTGTGTCTTCACGAAGGAAGACACAAATAACCTTCCAGATGTGATAGGGGACTGAGGGTCGAATGAGAAGGAGGAACTGAAGGATATCCTTATTAGGCGGGAAATTGTGTTGGGGAAATTGATGGGATTGAAGGCCGATAAATCCCCGGGGCCTGATTGTCTGCATCCCAGAGTACTTAAGGAAGTGACCATAGAAATAGTGGATGCATTGGTGATCATTTTCCAACAGTCTATCGACTCTGGATCAGTTCCTATGGACTGGAGGGTAGCTAATGTAACACCACTTTTTAAAAAAGGAGGGAGAGAGAAAACAGGTAATTATAGACTGGTTAGCCTGACATCAGTAATGGGGAAAATGTTGGAATCAATTATTAAAGATGAAATAGCAGCGCATTTGGAAAGCAGTGACAGGATCGGTCCAAGTCAGCATGGATTTATGAAAGGGAAATCAAGCTTGACAAATCTTCTGGAATTTTATGAGGATGTAACTAGTAGAGTGGACAAGGGAGAACCAGTGGATGTGGTGTATTTGGACTTTCAAAAGGCCTTTGACAAGTTCCCACATAAGAGATTGTTGTGCAAAATCAAAGCACATGGTATTGGGGGTAATGCACTGACGTGGATAGAGAACTGGTTGGCAGACAGGAAGCAGAGAGTCGGGATAAACGGGCCCTTTTTGGAATGGGAGCCAGTGACTAGTGGAGTGCCACAGGGCTCAGTGCTGGGACCCCAGCTCTTTACAATATACATCAATGATTTGGATGAAGGAATTGAGTGTAATATCTCCAAGTTTGCAGTTGACACTAAACTGGGTGGCGGTGTGAGCTGTGAGGAGGATGCTAAGAGGCTGCAGGGTGACTTGGACAGGTTAGGTGAGTGGGCAAATGCATGGCAGATGCAGTATAATGTGGATAAATATGAGGTTATCCACTTTGGTGGCAAAAACACAAAGGCAGAATATTATCTGAATGGTGGCAGATTAACAAAAGGGGAGATGCAACGAGACCTGGGTGTCATGGTTCATCAGTCCTTGAAAGTTGGCATGCAGGTACAGCAGGCAGTGAAGAAGGCAAATGGCATGTTGGCCTTCATAGCTAGGGGATTTGAGTATAGGTGCAGGGAGTTCTTACTGCAGTTGTACAGGGCCTTGGTGAGGCCTCACTTGGAATATTGTGTTCAGTTTTGGTCTCCTAATCTGAGGAAGGACGTTCTTGCTATTGAGGGAGTCCAGCGAAGGTTCACCAGACTGATTCCAGGGATGGCTGGACTGACATATGAGGAGAGACTGGATCAACTGGGCCTTTATACACTGGAGTTTAGAAGGATGAGAGGGGATCTCATAGAAACGTACAAGATTCTGACAGGATGGGACAGGTTAGATGCGGGAAAAATGGTCCCGATGTTGGGGATGTCCAGAACCAGGGGACACAGTCTAAGGCCATTTAGGACTGAGATGAGGAGAAACTTCTTCACTCAGAGAGTTGTTAACCTGTGGAATTCCCTGGCGCAGAGAGTTGTTGATGCCAGTTCATTGGATATATTCAAGATAGAGTTAGATATGGCCCTTACGGCTAAAGGGATCAAGGGGTATGGAGAGAAAGCAGGAAAGGGGTACTGAGATGAATGATCAGCCATGATCTTATTGAATGGTGGTGCAGACTCGAAGGGCCGAATGGCCTACTCCTGCATCTATTTTTTATGTTTCTATGTTTCTATGGTGGTGAGCTGCCTTCTTGAACTGCAGAGGGCAGTTAAGAATCAACCACATTGCTGTGGATCTGGAGTCACATATAGACCATTCCGAGTAAGGATGCCAGAAAACAGAGAATCGGGATAAATGGTTCATTCGTGAGTTGACAATCAGTAACTAGTGGGGTGCCGCAGGGATCAGTATTGGGACCCCAACTATTTACAATCTATATTAACAACTTGGAAGAAGGGACTTAGTGTAACGTAGCCACGTTTGCTGACAATACAAAGATGGGAGGAAAAGCAATATGTGAGGTGGACACAGAAAATCTGCAAAAGGACATAGACAAACTAAATGAGTGGGCAAAAATTTGGCAGATGGAGTGTAATGTTGGAAAGTGTGACGTCATGCAGTTTGGCAGAAAAAAAATCAAAGAGCAAGTTATTATTTAAATGGAGAAAGATTGTAAAGTGCTGCAGTACAGCGGGACCTGGGGTACTGGTGCATGAAACACAAAAGGATAGTATGCAAATACAGCAAGTGATCAGGAAGGCCAATGGAATCTTGGCCTTTATTGCAAAGGGGATGGAGTATAAAAGCAGGGACGTCTTGCTACAGTTATACAGGGTATTGGTGAATACTGTGTGCAGTTTTGGTTTCCATATTTACGAAAGGATATACTTGCTTTGGAGGCAGTTCAGAGAAGGTTCACTAGGTTGATTTCGGAGATGAGGGGGTTGACTTATGAGGAAAGGTTGAGTAGGTTGGGCCTCTACTCACTGGAATTCAGAAGAATAAGAGGTGATCTTATCGAAATGTATAAGATTTTGAGGGGGCTTGACAAGGTCGATGCAGAGAGGATGTTTCCACTCATAGGGGAGACTAGAACTAGAGGGCTTTATTTTGGAATAAGAAGCCACCCATTTAAAACTGAGATGAGGAGAAATTTCTTCTCTCAGAGGGTTGTGAATCTGTGGAATTCACTGCCTCAGAGAGCTGTGGAAGCTGGGACATTGAATAAATTTAAGACAGAAATAGACAGTTTCTTGAACAATAAGGGAATAAGGGATTATGGGGAGCGGGCAGGGAAGTGGACCTGAGTCCATGATCGGATCAGTCATGATTGTATTAAATGGCGGAACAGGCTCGAGGGGCCGTATGGCCTATCCTGCTCCTATTTCTTATGTTCTTATTTCCTTCCCTCAAGGACATGAGTGAACCAGATGGATTTTTACAACAATCTGATAGTTTCAAGTGTATTGAGGGTGGAAGATGAGAGGCTGGCCAGGGGAGCATTGGAATAGTTAATTCTAGAGGTACCAGAGGCATAAATGAGGGTTTCAGCAGCAGATGAGCTGAGGCAGGGGCAGAAGCAGCTCATACTAGCTGAACTCACACTATCACGATGCCTACTGTTAATACTGTGTTATAGATTGTAGTCTGTGGGATTGTGGTATATTTGCAATTGCTTATTTTCTGCTCAATAATTAGATCTGGGATTTATTTTGAAATCTTTAAGGAGGCCAGCTCAACTTTGCTGAAAACAGCTGGTTTACAATTAGAAGCAGAGGCAGCAAGATTCAAACAAGCATTGTTGATATAGAGCAAATCAAACAAATGCTAGCACAGTTTTAAAGAAAGCAATTTTAAACAGGCCTCAAAAACAACAGTTTGCAAACATGAAAACTGCAGAAAGTGACAATAACCTAATCATTGCTGCTATGTTCAGTTTGTAAGTTAACAGTTTATTTACATGAACTGTTAAAATACTGATAAGTATGAGAAATGGGCAGCTAATTCAGTAAACTGGCACCAGAAAAAGACAAAGGTTGATTTGCCTTAAGTATTGAAGTTAGATCTGGTTTCATGATTAGTAACAGATGAACTAACAGGAGACTATTTGTAAGGTAATCAGGTACAGAGGTTGTGAAAATGCAATACTTGCTGCTTAGTACAAGCCCAGTTGTAACAAAGCCCCCTTCCCCCATATAATGAGCATTTGCAAATGTCTCAATTTGAATTTAATATACCTCTAGGTTAGTGCAGTACCTCTTTCATATATAGATTGAGAGGGGGTTCTCCTAGTTTCTGACTGTAACTGATTAGTATTACCCTGCAATTTGGGACCATTTATGCTGCATTTAAAGTTAAAAGAGCCTAGAGAAAGGGAGCAGACAGAGAAGGTAAGGTGAACTGGCTGTTGAGATGCTGCCTACTTGCTGTGCTGCTCCTAATGCTAGTATTCATTGCTGAATCATGGCCATTTTGAAAAATGCAACAAAAAACCGAGGGAGTGAGCATGAGTGGTGTCAGGTGATGGCATTCCCCCTGACAATAAAAACTGTTTTCAACAGTTTTCTTTGAAACTGGATATATGTATTGTACCAGTGCCATGGTTACAATGGACTGTAAGTCAATAGTATGGTCTTGTTGGGAGGAGTTTGCATGACATTATAATTATCAAATCATAATAACACAGATGACTTAAGTTCTGATGATAATCGTGACTTCAACAAGGCCTCTTGCGCATCCCTCATTTTAATTGCTCCACCATCGGTGGCCGTGCCTTCTGTTGCCTAGGCCCTAAGCTCTGGAATTCCCTCCCTAAACCTCTGCACCTCTCTACCTCTCTATCCTCCTTTAAGACATTGCTTAAAACTTATCTTTTTGACCTGAATTTTCCCAGTGCTGAGTATGTGGGTTTGGAGACGGGTCAGCAGCAAAAATCACGGAAATTGCCAGTGTGTCGAGAACCCGCCGTCATCCTGCCGATTTCTGCATTTCACTTGGGCGCGTTTTCCAGCGTGCCATGGACCCACTCAGCAGAGGCGGGAGAACTTATTGAAGTACTTAAATGCTTGTTGAGACCCTTAAGAGGCTTGTTAACATCAAGTTTTAGCTTTAACTTCTTGAACATGGGATTCACACTGTCATGTATGTACATTCTGTTTGTCGCCACCAGATGGCGTCATTGTTGGAGGCCACTGAGCAGCATGCACATGTTGCTGCTCAGGCATAAAAGGCCAGCCATTTTGTGAGTCAGGCACTTTGGGCCTAATAAAGTAGAAGCAAAGTTGTACCTTGCTTAGTTAAACAGTACTCAGTTTGAACCTTTATTGCATACATAACATTTGGTGCCGAGAATAAAAGCACCTTTGTTTGCAAAATGAGCACGATTGGATTTTTAGAACGATTCGTGGAGGGAGAAGATTGGGTAGACTTTGTGAGCTGTTTGAATCAGTATTTCGTGGCCAACAAAATGAAGGGGGTCGACGACGCAGATCGGCGCCGGGCCGTGTTCCTCACTGTGAGCGGTTCAAAGATCTACAGTCTGATAAAGAATCTACTCATGCCTAGTGATCCAACAGAGAAAACGTACAAGGAATTGTGTACATTGATACGGGAGCACCTCAAGCCAGACATCGGCATCATCATCTCGAGATACAGGTTTTATACACACGTTCGATCGGAGGGCCAGAGCACGGCGGAATTCGTTGCCAACCTGGGACGTCTAGCGGGAGAGTGTTGGCAGACATGCTGCGGGACTTCTTTTTTATCGGTATCAACTACGAGGTGATCCTGCGCAAATTTCTGGTGGTGCAGGAGTTGGATTTAAAAAGGGCCATCCAGATCACTCAATCATGTATGACGACGGACAGGAGTCTAAAGCAAATAGCGGTGAAGAACTGAACCTCGGCAAGTACTGTAAATGCGATTGATTTGGCGTTCGGCAGAGCGGCACATGGCAGGGCCTATCCGGCTGCGTTCGCGAAACCAGTGGCTGCCCAAAGTCCGCCAGCGGGAATGTATCCAACTTATCCGTGTTGGCATTGTGGGGGAAATCATCGCCACCAGCAGTGTCGATTTAAGCAGTATAGTTGCAAAGGCTGTCTGAGAGTGGGGCATCTCCAGAGCAAGTGTCCGCAGATGAGCAAGCGAGCTGCGACACACCACGTAGAGGATGAGAGTCAGACTAGCGCGGATCCGGATACGCAATCCGAGATGCCAGAGGAGGAAGTGTATAGACTGTATTCCTTCAAGAGTAAACCAATTTTGATTAATGTGAAGCTTAACGGGATACCGATATCAATGGAACTGGAACAGACAATGATACACATCCATTCTTCATTCGTAGGAATGAATTATCAGTCGATAAGGATTGTATCATGTGAGGTGCAAGAGTGGTTATACCAATCAAATCCAGGAGAGAATCAGAATGAAAGTCTGAGTCCGAGTCAGGAAAACAAAGAGCCTGAAGTTAGAGTGACTTCAAATGAAAATCAAGGAAATTCCATGGAAGAAAACGTTCCTCAGGATGAGCCTTGAATGAATGTGAAATTGACACCATGTTTGGAAGGTTCTGTTCGAGAGTGAAGGTATCCTCTTCGAAACAGAAAACAAGTGGTAAAGTTAAATTTGTAAATATGGGAAAAAAAAAGTTTATATCCTGTGTTATGTATAAACATGAAAGTTATGAATGATGTTTGTTGTGATGGCTTCTTCATTAAGGAAGGAGAAGTATAATGTCTGTAAGCTTGTAATGTTTGTAGCTCCACACTGTGGATGTGGATATATTGTGTACTGCAAGTGCAGGGTTAATAATAAACAGAACTCGGCAGATTTCCGGAGACTTCCGAGAGAGCTGCCTACCATGTTAGGAAGCTGTGTGTGCTGTGCTCTGTGAATATATCATAGGTGGGGGTGTTGCATTTTATCAAGGAGGCTTTGAGGGTGTCCTTGAAATGATTCCTCTTCCCACCTGGGGCTCGTTTGCCGTGTAGAAGTTCTGAGTGGAGCACCTGCTTTGGGAGTCTCGTGTCAGGCATGCGAACAATGTGGCCCGTCCAATGGAGCTGGTCTCACTACATTGCAAGTCACTCTCACTACATTGAGGGATTGGCCCTCTGATCTCCACTTTACCTGGCATCAATTAGATCAGCATGGGTGACACTTATGCTGCCTCACCTTGGACCTCAGAATCGGACCAAGATGAGCTCCAGCACCAACAACCACAACAGCAACCTTCTCCTCACCAACCTGATGCTCCACAGGAGAGAGAGAGTCAGCACAGGGCTGCAGCGCACTGGAGGCGATACCCATAACACAGGGTATAGAGGGAGAGGCTGAGCTTCCTGGACATGACTGAGCAGCAGTGCTTCAGGAGGTTCAGGCTATTTTTCCAGGTCATCGCAGACATTTGTAACTTGCTGGAACAATACCTGCTGCCCAGAAGACCTGGTGGACACTCCTTACCATTGGATGTCAAAGTCACCACTGCCCTCAACTTCTTCACCTCAGATTCCTTTTTGGGATCTGCAGTAGACATTCGCAGGATTTCACTGTCAGCCGCCCACAGATGTATCGTCCAGGTGACCGATGACAAGTCAGTCACTTATGTCAAATTTGCCACTGATATAGCCAGTGATACTGAGCGGCCCCTCGGCTTTGTAGCCCTCACTGGCTTCCCACAGGTGCAGGGCATCATCGACTGCACACATGTGCCCAGCAAGACATCCCCACATCAACCAGGAGTGTTTGTGAACTGCAAAGGCTTCCACTTCTTCAATGCGCAGAGGCGGGAGCTCAGAGTCCGGGGTCGGCGAGAGGCCTATAAAGGCCAGCAGGAGTCGAGCACTTCGAACAGTCAGTCGAGGAGGCGGGAGCTCTGAGCAGCGCGAGTCTGGGGTCGGCGAGAGGCATATAAAGGCCAGCGGGAGTCGAGCACTTTGAACAGTCAGTCGAGGAGGCGGGAGCTCTGAGCAGCGTGAGTCCGGGGTCGGCGAGAGGCATACCGGTGCAGCTACAGGGAGAAGGCAAAAAAGAAGTAGAAAGAAACAGAAAGGTGACGTCACAGCCAAGGGGGTAAGTGATTGGCGGGATTGGTGAGTAGTTTTCTTTTTTCTCTTCGATAACAGTGAGTAACTTTTAACATTGTTGTTGCCAATTTAAGTGTATATAAGGGTTAAGTCATGGCAGGAGAGCTCGGTCACGTGATATGCTCCTCCTGTACCATGTGGGAACTCAGGGACGCTTCCGGTGTCCCTGATGACTACATCTGCGGGAAGTGTATCCGCCTCCAGCTCCTGACAGACCGCGTTGCGGAGTTGGAGCTAAGGGTGGATTCACTCTGGAGCATCCACGATGCTGAGAATGACGTGAGTAGCACGTGTAGCGAGTTGGCCTTATCGCAGGTGAAGGGTCCACAGCCAGATAGGGAATGGAAGACCAACAGGAAGAGCAGTGCAGGGAAGGTAGTGCAGGGGTCCCCTGTGGTCATCCCCCTGCAAAACAGATACACCGCTTTGAGTGCTGTTGAGGGGGATGACTCATCAGGGGTGGGCAGCAGCAGCCAAGTTCATGGCACCGTGGCTGGCTCTGTTGCACAGGAGGGCAGGAAAAAGAGTGGGAGAGCGATAGTGATAGGGGATTCAATTGTGAAGGGGAATAGATAGGCGTTTCTGCGGCCGCAACCGAGACTCCAGGATGGTATGTTGCCTCCCAGGTGCAACGGTCAAGGGTGTCTCGGAGCGGGTGCAGGACATTCTAAAAAGGGAGAGAGAACAGCCAGTTGTCGTGGTGCACATTGGTACCAACGACATAGGTAAAAAAAAGGGATGAGGTCCTACGAAACAAATTTAAGGAGCTAGGAGCTAAATTAAAAAGTAGGACCTCAAAAGTAGTAATCTCGGGATTGCTACCAGTGCCACGTGCTAGTCAGAGTAGGAATCACAGGATAGCTCAGATGAATACGTGGCTTGAGCAGTGGTGCAGCAGGGAGGGATTCAAATTTCTGGGGCATTGGAACCGGTTCTGGGGGAGGTGGGACCAGTACAAACCGGACGGTCTGCACCTGGGCAGGACCGGAACCAATGTCCTAGGGGGAGTGTTTGCTAGTGCTGTTGGGGAGGAGTTAAACTAATATGGCAGGGGGATGGGAACCAATGCAGGGAGACAGAGGGAAACAAAAAGGAGGCAAAAGCAAAAGACAGAAAGGAGATGAGGAAAAGTGGAAGGCAGAGAAACCCAAGGCAAAGAACAAAAAGGGCCACTGTACAGCAAAATTCTAAAAGGACAAAGGGTGTAAAAAAATCAAGCCTGAAGGCTTTATGTCTTAATGCAAGGAGTATCCTCAATAAGGTGGATGAATTAACTGTGCAAATAGATGTTAACAAATATGATGTGATTGGGATTACGGAGACGTGGCTCCAGGATGATCAGGGCTGGGAACTCAACATCCAGGGGTATTCAACATTCAGGAAGGATAGAATAAAAGGAAAAGGAGGTGGGGTAGCATTGCTGGTTAAAGAGGAGGTTAATGCAGTTGTTAGGAAAGACATTAGCTTGGGTGATGTGGAATCTATATGGGTAGAGCTGCAGAACACCAAAGGGCAAAAAACATTAGTGGGAGTTGTGTACAGACCTCCAAACAGTAGTAGTGATGTTGGGAGGGCATCAAACATGAAATTAGGGGTGCGTGCAATAAAGGTGCAGAAGTTATAATGGGTGACTTTAATATGCACATAGATTGGGCTAGCCAAACTGGAAGCAATACGGTGGAGGAGGATTTCCTGGAGTGCATAAGGGATGGTTTTCTAGACCAATATGTCGAGGAACCAACTAGGGGGGAGGCCATCTTAGACTGGGTGTTGTGTAATGAGAGAGGATTAATTAGCAATCTCATTGTGCGAGGCCCCTTGGGGAAGAGTGACCATAATATGGTGGAATGCTGCATGAGGATGGAGAATGAAACAGTTAATTCAGAGACCATGGTCCAGAACTTAAAGAAGGGTAACTTTGAAGGTATGAGGCGTGAATTGGCTAGGATAGATTGGCGAAGGATACTTAAGGGGTTGACTGTGGATGGGCAATGGCAGACATTTAGCGACTGCATGGATGAACGACAACAATTGTACATTCCTGTCTGGCGTAAAAATAAAAAAGGGAAGGTGGCTCAACCGTGGCTATCAAGGGAAATCAGGGATAGTATTAAAGCCAAGGAAGTGGCATACAAATTGGCCAGAAATAGCAGCGAACCCGGGGACTGGGAGAAATTTAGAACTCAGCAGAAGAGGACAAAGGGTTTGATTAGGGCAGGGAAAATAGAGTACGAGAAGAAGCTTGCAGGGAACATTAAGGCGGATTGCAAAAGTTTCTATAGATATGTAAAGAGAAAAAGGTTAGTAAAGACAAACGTAGGTCCCCTGCAGTCAGAATCAGGGGAAGTCATAACGGGGAACAAAGAAACGGCAGACCAATTGAACAAGTACTTTGGTTCGGTATTCACTAAGGAGGACGCAAACAACCTTCCGGATATAAAAGGGGTCAGAGGGTCTAGTAAGGAGGAGGAACTGAGGGAAATCTTTATTAGTCGGGAAATTGTGTTGGGGAAATTGATGGGATTGAAGGCCGATAAATCCCCAGGGCCTGATGGACATCATCACAGAGTACTTAATGAGGTGGCCTTGGAAATAGCGGATGCATTGACAGTCATTTTCCAACATTCCATTGACTCTGGATCAGTTCCTATCTAGTGGAGGGTAGCCAATGTAACCCCACTTTTTAAAAAAGGAGGGAGAGAGAAAACAGGGAATTATAGACCGGTCAGCCTGACATCAGTAGTGGGTGAAATAATGGAATCAATTATTAAGGAAGTCATCGCAGCTCATTTGGAAAGGGGTGACATGATAGGTCCAAGTCAGCATAGATTTGTGAAAGGGAAATCATGCTTGACAAATCTTCTGGAATTTTTTGAGGATGTTTCCAGTAGAGTGGAAAAGGGAGAACCAGCTGATGTGGTGTATTTGGACTTTCAGAAGGCTTTCGACAAGGTCCCACACAAGAGATTAATGTGCAAAGTTAAAGCACATGGGATTGGGGGTAGTGTGCTGATGTGGATTGAGAACTGGTTGTCAGACAGGAAGCAAAGAGTAGGAGTAAATGGGTACTTTTCAGAATGGCAGGCAGTGACTAGTGGGGTACCGCAAGGTTCTGTGCTGGGGCCCCAGCTGTTTACATTGTACATTAATGATTTAGACGAGGGGATTAAATGTAGTATCTCCAAATTTGCGGATGACACTAAGTTGGGTGGCAGTGTGAGCTGCGAGGAGGATGCTATGAGGCTGCAGAGTGACTTGGATAGGTTAGGTGAGTGGGCAAATGCATGGCAGATGAAGTATAATGTGGACAAATGTGAGGTTATCCACTTTGGTGGTAAAAACAGAGAGACAGACTATTATCTGAATGGTGACAGATTAGGAAAAGGGGAGGTGCAGCGAGACCTGGGTGTCATGGTACATCAGTCATTGAAGGTTGGCATGCAGGTACAGCAGGCGGTTAAGAAAGCAAATGGCATGTTGGCCTTCATAGCGAGGGGATTTGAGTACAGGGGCAGGGAGGTGTTGCTACAGTTGTACACGGCCTTGGTGAGGCCACACCTGGAGTATTGTGTACAGTTTTGGTCTCCTAACTTGAGGAAGGACATTCTTGCTATTGAGGGAGTGCAGCGAAGGTTCACCAGACTGATTCCCGGGATGGTGGGACTGACCTATCACGAAAGACTGGATCAACTGGACTTGTATTCACTGGAGTTCAGAAGAATGAGAGGGGACCTTAGAGAAGCGTTTAAAATTCTGACGGGTTTAGACAGGTTAGATGCAGGAAGAGTGTTCCCAATGTTGGGGAAGTCCAGAACCAGGGGTCACAGTCTAAGGATAAGGGGTAAGCCATTTAGGACTGAGATGAGGAGAAACTTCTTCACCCAGAGAATGGTGAACCTGTGAAATTCTCTACCACAGAAAGTTGTTGAGGCCAATTCACTAAATATATTCAAAAAGGAGTTAGATGAAGTCCTTACTACTCGGAGGATCAAGGGGTATGGCAAGAAAGCAGGAAGGGGGTACTGAAGTTGCATGTTCAGCCATGAACTCATTGAATGGCAGTGCAGGCTGGAAGGGCCGAATGGCCTACTCCTGCACCTATTTTCTATGTTTCTATGAGATTTAATTCTCACCAGGTTGTTGGATGATCCCCCTCTCCATCTCCCACTGCCAGCAGCTCTGCAACTCGCCCTCATCCTAATGCAGTCATAGCAAATAACACCACAGAAATAGCCTCTGCTGATGTCAAATTACTGAAGACCAGAGGGCCACCTCTTGTTCTGGGCTCTCTTTTCCTGCAAGAAGGAAAGAAGTGAACTATTGTGTTCCTAACACAGATGAGGCTGCACACAGGGAGGTTAAAGTAACAGTGATCTCAGTCTTTAATAAGACACTCCAGAGTGAGGAACAGGCCTTAGGGGCCAGCTTATATACAGTGCTCCCAAGGGATGCTGGGATCCCTTGGGACTTCAGGGGATGAGCTCCCAGGTGGCGGAACATGGGAGTGCATGCTTTACAGATACACAACAGGAACTTTGAGTGAGAGTGATGGAGAGGGTGTAAGGAATGGATGGGCTACCTCTGTAGAAGGTGACAATGAGAGAATGGCGTGGCATGGCCAAATGGCCACTTCTGTGGTGTTACTTGCTATGATTGCATTAGGATGAGGGTGAGTGTCAGTGGTAGTTAGTCAGACGCGGATGTGAATTGATACATATACAGAGAGGGATGGGTGCAGCTGCAAGGTAGGTTGGTGTGAGGAGTGATGTGCAGGTGTAGGTTTGGGAAGGCAGAGTGATGGGGTTGGGGTGACCGCACATCAGGCTGTAGGTAAGTTTGGCTTTGTACTCACTTTTCCTGACATCATTGAATCTCTTGTGGCACTGGATCTACGTCCTCCTCACGACATCCCTGCTACTGACCTCCTCTGCGATGTCTAGCCATTCCCCTTCATAAGAACATAAGAGATAGGAGCAGGAGTAGGCCATTTGACCCTCGAGCCTGCTCCGCCATTTAATAAGATCATGGCTGATCTGATCATGGACTCAGCTCCACTTCCCTGCCTGCTCCCCATAACCCTTTATTCCCATCACTCAAAAATCTGTCTATCTCCACCTTAAATATATTCAGTGACCCAGCCTCCACAACTCTCTGTGGCAGAGAATTCCACAGATTTACAACCCTTTGAGAGAAGAAATTTCCCCTCATCTCAGTTTTAAATGGGCGGCCCCTTATTCTGAGACTGTGCCCCCGAGTTTTAGTTTCCCCTGTGAGTGGAAATATCCTCTCTGCATCCACCTTGTCGAGCCCTCTCATTATCTTAGATGTTTCGATAAGATCACTTCTCATTCTTCTGAACTCCAATGAGTATAGGCCCAACCTACTCAACCTACCTTCATAAGTCAACTCTCTCATCTCCGGAATCAACCAAGTGAACCTACTCTGAATAGCCTCCAAAGCAAGTATATCCTTCCTTAAATACTCTATGCAGTACTCTCAGTGTGGCATAACCAATACCCTGTACAGTTGTAGCAGGACTTGTCTGCTTTTATAGTCTCCCCCTTGCAATAAAGGCCAACCTTACATTTGTCT
Organism: Pristiophorus japonicus; assembly: GCF_044704955.1. Taxonomy (NCBI): domain Eukaryota; kingdom Metazoa; phylum Chordata; class Chondrichthyes; family Pristiophoridae; genus Pristiophorus; species Pristiophorus japonicus. The sequence goes on from NC_091981.1 coordinate 106,577,565, forward strand.
TCCTGATTACTTGCTGTACCTGCAAACTAACTTTTTGTGTTTCATGCACAAGGACCCCCAGGCGTCTCTGTACTGTAGCACTTTGCAATTTTTCTCCATTTAAATAATAATTTGCTTTTCTATTTTTTCTGCCAAGATGCAATCTCTTTGGGTGGTTGTGTTCGGCCATCCTCAAGGAACAGGACGTCCCTTCGTGCTCTTACTGCCTGCACCATGGAGGCACCTGTGAATCTTGCCGCTGCCCTCTGTCTTGTCTCCATGCCCCACAGATTTGTCAGTCTTATTCCGTTATTGCTACCAGTGCCACGTGCTAGTCAGAGTAGGAATCACAGGATAGCTCAGATGAATACGTGGCTTGAGGAGTGGTGCAGAAGGGTGGGATTCAAGTTCCTGGGGCATTGGAACCTATTCTGGGGGAGGTGGGACCAGTACAAACCAGACGGTCTGCACCTGGGCAGGACTGGAACCAATGTCCTAGGGGGAGTGGTTGCGAGTGCTGTTGGGGAGAGGTTAAACTAATATGGCAGGGGGATGGGAACCTATGCAAGGAGACAGAGGGAAGTAGAATGGGGGCAGAAGCAAAAGATAGAAAGAAGAAAAGTAAAAGTGGAAGGCAGAGAAACCCAAGGCAAAAAGCAAAAAGGGCCACATTACAGCAAAATTATAAAGGGGCAAAGTGTGTTAAAAAGACAAGCCTGAAGGCTCTGTGCCTCAATGCGAGGAGTATTCGGAATAAGGTGGATGAATTAACTGCGCAGATTACTGTTAACGGATATGATGTAATTGGCATCACAGAGACATGGCTCCAGGGTGACCAAGGCTGGGAATTCAACATCCAAGGGTATTCAACATTCAGAAAGGATTGACAGAAAGGGAAAGGAAGTGGTGTGGCCTTGCTGGTTAAAGAGGAAATTAACGCAATAGTAAGGAAGGACATTAGCTTGGATGATGTGGAATCGGTATGGGTGGAGCTGCGGAATACCAAATGGCAGAAAACGCTAGTGGGAGTTGTGTACAGACCACCAAACAGTAGTAGTGAGATTGGGGACAGCATCAAACAAGGAATTAGGGATGCGTGCAATAAAGGTACAGCAGTTATCATGGGCGACTTTAATCTACATATTGATTGGGCTAACCAAACTGGTAGCAATGTGGTGGAGGAGGATTTCCTGGAGTGTATTAGGGATGGTTTTCAAGACCAATTTGTCGAGGAACCAACTAGAGAGCTGGCCATCCTAGACTAGGTGATGTGTAATGAGAAAGGACTAATTAGCAATCTTGTTGTGCGAGGCCCCTTGGGGAAGAGTGACCATAATATGGTAGAATTCTTTATTGAGAGTGACACAGTTAATTCAGAGACTAGAAACATAGAAACATAGAAAATAGGTGCAGCAGCAGGCCATTCAGCCCTTCTAGCCTGCACCGCCATTCAATGAGTTCATGGCTGAACATGAAACTTCAGTACCCCCTTCCTGCTTTCTCGCCATACCCCTTGATCCCCCAAGTAGTAAGGACTTCATCTAACTCCCTTTTTAATATATTTAGTGAATTGGCCCCAACCACTTTCTGTGGCAGAGAATTCCACAGGTTCACCACTCTCTGGGTGAAGAAGTTTCTACTCATCTCGGTCCTAAATGGCTTACCCCTTATCCTTAGACTGTGACCCCTGGTTCTGGACTTCCCCAACATTGGGAACATTCTTCCTGCATCTAACCTGTCTAAACCCGTCAGAATTTTAAACGTTTCTATGAGGTCCCCTCTTATTCTTCTGAACTCCAGTGAATACAAGCCCAGTTGATCCAGTCTTTCTTGATAGGTCAGTCCCACCATCCCGGGAATCAGTCTGGTGAATCTTCGCTGCACTCCCTCAATAGCAAGAATGTCCTTCCTCAAGTTAGGAGACCAAAATTGTACACAATACTCCAGGTGTGGCCTCACCAAGGTCCTGTATAACTGTAGCAACACCTCCCTGCCCCTGTACTCAAATCCCCTCGCTATGAAGGCCAACATGCCATTTGCTTTCTTAACCGCCTGCTGTACCTGCATGCCAACCTTCAATGACTGATGTACCATGACACCCAGGTCTCGTTGCACCTTCCTTTTCCTAATCTGTCACCATTCAGATAATAGTCTGTCTCTCTGTTTTTACCACCAAAGTGGATAACCTCACATTTATCCACATTATACTTCATCTGCCATGCATTTGCCCACTCACCTAACCTATCCAAGTCACTCTGCAGCCTCATAGCATCCTCCTCGCAGCTCACACTGCCACCCAACTTAGTGTCATCCACAAATTTTGAGATACTACATTTAATCCCCTCGTCTAAATCATTAATGTACAATGTAAACAGCTGGGGCCCCAGCACAGAACCTTGCGGTACCCCACTAGTGAATTGGCTAGAATAGACTGGCAAATGATACTTAAAGGGTTTCAAATTCCTGGGGCATTGGAACCGGTTCTGAGGGAGGTGGGACCAGTACAAACCGGACGGTCTGCACCTGGGAAGGACCGGAACCAATGTCCTCGGGGGAGTGTTTGTTAGTGCTGTTGGGGAGGAGTTAAACTAATATGGCAGGGGGATGGGAACCAATGCAGGGAGACAGAGGGAAACAAAAAGAAGACAAAAGCAAAAGACAGAAAGGAGATGAGTAAAAGTGGAGGGCAGAGAAACCCAAGGCAAAAAACAAAAAGGGCCACTGAATATAAAGGGGCTGCAGGAGGGGTCAAAACTAAAAATCATGGTTTAAAAACTAGTATTAAAACACTCTACCTAAACGCACACAGCATTCGAAATAAAGTAAATGAGTTGACGGCACAAATCATTACAAATGGGTATGATTTGGTGGCCATTACAGAAACGTGGTTGCAGAGTGGCCAAGACTGGGAATTAAACATTCAGGGGTATCTGACGATTCGGAAAGATAGACAAGAAGGGAAAGGAGGTGGGGTAGCTCTGTTAATAAAGGATGATATCAGGGCAGTTGTGAGAGACGATATTGGCTCTAATGAACAAAATGTTGAATCATTGTGGGTGGAGATTAGAGATAGTAAGGGGAAAAAGTCACTGGTGGGTGTCGTTTATAGGCCCCCAAATAATAACTTCACGGTGGGGCGGGCAATAATCAAGGGAATAATGGAGGCATGTGAAAAAGGAATGGCAGTAATCATGGGGGATTTTAACCTACATATCGATTGGTCAAATCAAATCACATGGGGTAGCCTGGAGGAAGAATTCATAGAATGCATACGGGATTGTTTCTTAGAACAGTATGTAACAGAACCTACAAGGGAGCAAGCTATCTTAGATCTGGTCCTGTGTAATGAGACAGGAAAAATAAACGATCTCCTAGTAAAAGATCCTCTCGGAATGAGTGATCACAGTATGGTTGAATTTGTAATACAGATTGAGGGTGAGGAAGTAGTGTCTCAAACGAGCGTACTCTGCTTAAACAAAGGGGACTAGAGTGGGATGAGGGCAGAGTTGGCTAAAGTAGACTGGAAACACAGACTAAACGGTGGCACAATTGAGGAACAGTGGAGGACTTTTAAGGAGCTCTTTCATAGTGCTCAACAAAAATCTATTCCAGTGAAAAAGAAGGGCGGTAAGAGAAGGGATAACCAGCCGTGGATAACCAAGGAAATAAAGGAGAGTATCAAATTAAAAACCAATGCGTATAAGTTGGCCAAGGTTAGTGGGAAACTCGAAGATTGGGAAAATTTTAAAGGACAGCAAAGAATGACTAATAAAGCAATAAAGAAAGGAAAGATAGATTACGAAGGTAAACTTGCGCAAAACATAAAAACGGATAGTAAAAGCTTTTACAGATATATCAAATGGAAAAGAGTGACTAAAGTAAATGTTGGTCCCTTAGAAGATAAGAAGGGGGATTTAATAATGGGAAATGTGGAAATGGCTGAGACCTTAAACAATTATTTTGCTTCGGTCTTCACAGTGGAAGACACAAAAACCATGCCAAAAATTGCTGGTCACAGGAATGTGGGAAGGAAGGACCTTGTAACAATCACTATCACTAGCGGGGTAGTGCTGGACAGGCTAATGGAACTCAAGGTAGACAAGTCCCCTGGTCCTGATGAAATGCATCCCAGGGTATTAAAAGAGATGGCGGAAGTTATAGCAGATGCATTCGTTATAATCTACTAAAATTCTCTGGACTCTGAGGAGGTACCAGCGGATTGAAAAGCAGCTAAGGTAACGCCTCTGTTTAAAAAAGGGGGCAGACAAAAGGCAGGTAGGCCGGTTAGTTTAACATCTGTAGTGGGGAAAATGCTTGAAACTATCATTAAGGAAGAAAGAGTGGGACATCTAGATAGGAATAGTGCAATCAAGCAGATGCAGCATGGATTCGTGAAGGGGAAATCGTGTTTGATTAATTTACTGGAATTCTTTGAGGATATAACGAGCATGGTGGATAGAGGTGTACCGATGGATGTAGTGTATTTAGATTTTCAAAAGGCATTCGATAAGGTGCCACACAAAAGGTTACTGCAGAAGATAAAGGTACGCGGAGTCAGAGGAAATGTATTAGCATGGATAGAGAATTGGCTGGCTAACAGAAAGCAGAGAGTCGGGATAAATGGGTCCATTTCGGGTTGGAAATCGGTGGTTAGTGGTGTGCCACAGGGATCGGTGCTGGGACCACAACTGTTTACAATATATATAGATGACTTGGAAGAGGGGACAGAGTATAGTGTAACAAAATTTGCAGATGACACTAAGATTAGTGGGAAAGCGAGTTGTGTAGAGGACACAGAGAGGCTGCAAAGAGATTTAGATAGGTTAAGCGAATGGGCTAAGGTTTGGCAGATGGAATACAATGTCGGAAAGTGTGAGGTCATCCACCTTGGGATAAAAAACAGTAAAAGGGAATATTATTTGAATGGGGAGAAATTACAACATGCTACGGTGGAGAGGGACCTGCGGGCATGAATCTCAAAAAGTTAGTTTGCAGGTGCAGCAGGTAATCAGGAAGACGAATGGAATGTTGGCCTTCATTGCGAGAGGGATGGAGTACAAAAGCAGGGAGGTCCTTCTGCAACTGTATAGCGTATTGGTGAGGCCGCACCTGGAGTACTGCGTGCAGTTTTGGTCACCTTACTTAAGGAAGGATACACTAGCTTTGGAGGGGGTACAGAGACGATTCACTAGGCTGATTCCGGAGATGAGGGGGTTACCTTATGATGATAGATTGAGTAGACTGGGTCTTTACTCGTTGGAGTTCAAAAGGATGAGGGGTGATCTTATAGAAACATTTAAAATAATGAAAGGGATAGACAAGATAGAGGCAGAGAGGTTGTTTCCACTGGTCGGGGAGACTAGAACTAGGGGGCACAGCCTCAAAATACGGGGGAGCCAATTTAAAACCGAGTTGAGAAGGAATTTCTTCTCCCAGAGGGTTGTGAATCTGTGGAATTCTCTGCCCAAGAAAGCAGTTGAGGCTTGCTCATTGAATGTATTCAAGTCACAGGTAGATAGATTTTTAACCAATAAGGGAATTAAGGGTTATGGGGAGTGGGCGGGTAAGTGTAGCTGTATCCACAGCCAGATCAGCCATAATCTTGTTGAATGGCGGAGCAGGTTCGAGGGGCTAGATGGCCTACTCCTGTTCCTAATTCTTATGTTCTTATGGTGGATAGGCAATGGCAAACATTTAAAGATCACTTGCATGAACTTCAACAATTGTATATCCCTGTCTGGAGTAAAAATAAAACGGGGAAGGTGGCTCAACCGTGGCTAACAAGGGAAATTAAGGATAGTGTTATATCCAAGGAAGAGGCATATTAATTGGGCAGAAAAAGCAGCAAACCTGAGGACTGGGAGAATTTTATAATTCAGCAGAGGAGGACAAAGGGTTTAATTAGGAGGGGGAAAATAGAGTATGAGAGGTAGCTTGCTGAGAACATAAAAACTGACTGCAAAAGCAATAGATATGTGAAGAGAAAAAGATTAGTGAAGACAAACGTGGGTCCATTGCAGTCAGATTCAGGTGAATTTACAATGGGGAACAAAGAAATGGCGGGCCAGTTAAACAAATACTTTGGTTCTGTCTTCACGAAGGAAGACACAAATAACGTTCCAGAAATACTAGGGGAGCGAGGGTCTAGTGAGAAGGAGGAACTGCAGGAAATCTTTATTAGGCGGGAAATTGTGTTCGGGAAATTGATGGGATTGAAGGCCGATAAATCCCCGGGGCCTGATAGTCTGCATCCCAGAGTACTTAAGGAAGTGGCCCTAGAAATAGTGGATACATTGGTGATCATTTTCCAACAGTCGATCGACTCTGGATCAGTTCCTATGGACTGGAGGGTAGCTAATGTAACACCACTTTTTAAGAAAGGAGGAAGTGAGAAAACGTGTAATTATAGACTGGTTAGCCTGACATCAGCAGTGGGGAAAATGTTGGAATCAATTATTAAGGATGAAATAGCAGCGCATTTGAAAAGCAGTGACAGGATCGGTCCAAGTCAGCATGGATTTATGAAAGGGAAATCATGCTTGACAAATCTTCTAGAATTTTTTGAGGATATAACTGGTAGAGTGGACAATGGAGAACCAGTGGATGTGGTGTATTTGGACTTTCAAAAGGCTTTTGACAAGGTCCCACACAAGAGATTGGTGTGCAAAATTAAAGCACATGGTATTGGGGGTAATGTACTGAAGTGGATAGAGAACTGGTTGGCAGACAGGAAGCAGAGAGTTGGGATAAGCGGGTCCTCTTCAGAATGGCAGGCAGTGACTAGTGGGGTGCTGCAGGGCTCAGTGCTGGGACCCCAGCTATTTACAATGTACATTAATGATTTAGAAGAAAGAATTGAGTGTAATATCTCCAAGTTTGCAGATGACACTAAGCTGAGTGGCGGTGTGAGCTGTGAGGAGGACGCTAAGAGGATGACTTGGACAGGTTAGGTCAGTGGGCAAACACATGGCAGATGCAGTATAATGTGGATAAATGTGAGGTTATCCACTTTGGGGGCAAAAACACGAAGGCAGAATATTATTTGAATGGCGGCAGATTAGGAAAAGGGGAGGTGTAACGATACTGGTTCATCAGTAATTGAAAGTTGTCATGCAGGTACAGCAGGCGGTGTAGAAGGCAAATGGTATGTTGGCCTTCATAGCTAGGGGATTTGAGTATAGGAGCAGGAGGGTCTTACTGCAGTTGTACAGGGCCTTAGTGAGGCCTCAGCTGGAATATTGTGTTCAGTTTTGGTCTCCTAATCTAAGGAAGGATGTTCTTGCTATTGAGGGAATGCAGCGAAGGTTCACTAGACTGATTCCAGGGATGGCAGGAGTGACATATGAGGAGAGACTGGATCGTCTGGGCCTGTATTCACTGGAGTTTAGAAGGATGAGAGGGGATCTCATAGAAACGTATAAAATTATGACGGGACTGGACAGGTTAGATGCAGGAAGTATGTTCCCGATGTTGGGGAAGTCCAGAAACAGGGAGCATAGTCTAAGGATAAGGGGTAAACCATTTAGGACTGAGATGAGGAGAAACTTCTTCACAGAGTGTTGTTAACCTGTGCAATTCCCTACTGCAGAGAATTATTGATGCCAGTTCATTGGATATATTCAAGAGGGAGTTAGATATGGCCCTTACAGCTAAAGGCATCAAGGTGTATGGAGAGAAAGCAGGAAAGAGGTACTGAGGTGAATGATCAGCCATGATCTTATTGAATGGTGGTGCGGGCTCGAAGGGCGGAATGGCCTACTCCTGCACCTATTTTCTATGTTTCTATTTAGAGCTCTTGAAACCACCTTCTACACTCCTTCATAGAAAAAATAGCAGTAGTAGGCCATTCAGCCTTTCGAGTCTACACCGTCATTCAATATGATCATGGCTGATCCTCTATCTCAACACCATATTCCCGCTTTTTCCCCATACCCCTTGATATCCTTTATTTCTAGAAATCTATCTATCTCTCTCTTTAATATATTCAGTGACTTGGCCTGCACAGCCTTCTGTGACCCCTTGTTCTAGACTTCCCAGCCAGGGCATACATCCTCCCCGCATCCAGTTTATCCAACCCAGTCAGAATTTTATACGTTTCAATGAGATCACCTCTCATTCTTCTAAACTCTAGTGAATACAGGCCTAGTCTCTCCTCTCCTCATACAACAGTCCTGCCATCCCAGGAATCAGTCTGGTGAACCTTTGTTGCACTCCCTCTATGGCAAGTATATCCTTTCTTAGGTAAGGAGACCAAAACTGCACACAATACTCCAGGTGCGGTCTCACCAACGCCCTGTATAACTGTAGTAAGACATCCTTGCTCCTGTACTCAAATCCTCTTGCAATGAAGGCCAGCATACCATTTGCCTTCCTAACTGCTTGCTGCACCTGCATGTTTGCTTTCAATGACTGGTGTACAAGGACACTGTACGTCAACACTTTCCAAGCCATCACCATCTAAATAATACTTTGTCCTTATGTTTTTCCTACCAAAGTGGATAACTTCACACCTATCCATGTTATACTGCATCTGCCATGTGTTTACCCACTCACTCAACCTATCTAAATCGCCTATCTACATCAACCTTCATGTGAGATGTGTGCAAGACTGCTTTTAATATTCACGCTGAAAGTGAGTCATCGGTGACATCATCAGACCCACTCCATTTAACTGGGCCAGAAAATGCGCATGACTGTTTTAATTGGGGCTATTGAGTTAAACACGCAGTGCAGAATGCATTGTTCAGATCTTCGTGTTTCCCACCCGCTACACCACCCACACGCACCTGTCCCGACTCTGAGGTAAATATTCCGGCCGAAGTTTTTGGTTACCTTTCCCAATATCTCCTTACGTGGCTCGGTTTAAAAATGTGTTTGATAATGCTCTTGAGATGCGCCTTGGGACATCTTACTATGTTAATGAGGCTATATAGGGCCAATTTTCCACGTGGCTAATTTTTGGCACAGTTGTAGAGGTACTTCCGATTTTTTAGTGGCCGACCAGTCTCTCTCCCACCCAGTCTCTCTACCCCCAAAGTCTCTCTCCCCCGCAGTCTCTCCTCCCCACATTCTCTCTCCCCCCCCAGTCTCTCGTCCCTCCAGTCTCTCTCTCACCTCCAGTCTCTCTCACCCCCCCCAGTCTCTCTACCCCCAGTCTCCCCGCCCCCCCCAGTCTCTCATCCCTCCAGTCTCTCTCCCCGCAGTCTCTCTCACCCCCAGTCTCCCTCCCCCCCCCACAGTCTCTCCTCCCCCCAGTCTTCCCCCCCCCCCCAGTCTATCTCACCTCCCAGTCTGTCTCACCCCTTTAGTGATCTCATCCCCCCACAGCAATCTCACTCTCTTCCCCTCCCCACAGCGATCTCACTCTCTCCCCCCACTCCCACAGCGATCACTCTCCCCCGCCCCCCTCCCACAGCGATCTCACTCTCTCCCCCCATCTCCACAACGATCTCTCCTGCCCCCCCCCCACCCCACAGCGCTCTCATTCTCTTCCCCCCTTCCCCCCCCACAGCGATCTCAAGCTGGCAGTCTCTGGCCCCTCGCCAGTGCCTCTCGGGGGTCGAAGCTTGACAGCCGCGTGCGCGTACGCACAACTTAGGAGCTGAAGATTCCCGAGTCACTAGGCCTCCTCTGCCACACGCTGGCCGCTCCACTTCGCTCCCGCACCGCCTCACCACCGCCGACAGGGAGCACCCAAAAAATGCGGGAGCGTGCACCAGCGGCATTCCGGCGGTTGAAAAAGACGCAACCACCGGAACACCGCTAAGGATTAGACGGGGGCGATTTAAAAGGAAAATCCAGCCGATGGGCCCGAAATTCAACAACTTACCGCCCACTAATGCCCAGAAATACAAGTTTCGGCAAAAAAAACACATTTACCGCCCAGATACCGTCCGGTGGTAAATTCTACAGTCATTACCGCCGGGCGGTATTTGATATTATCCACCCAAATACTGCCCAAAATGGAAGTTTCATCATTAAGATCCGTTTACCACCGGACCTTAATACCATCCTGAAAAAGTAGGTCTTACTGGATCTTAAGTGGATCTTAAGTGAGCGGTATAGACACAGATCTGATGGGTTTGCTTGATATTACACAGATCTTTTAGTTCTCCACAGTTTGATGTATTTTTAAATGGATTGTAGTATTTTCTAGTGTTAGGCAATAATATAAATGGTCTAATAAAGCCTTATTTGCTCCTTTAGTCTCTCTCACTCATTAGTCTCACTCACGTTAGTCTCACTCATCCCCCAGTCTCTCCCCGCTCCAGTCTCACTCATCTCCCAGTCTCTCCCCTCCAGTCTCTCTCTCACCCCCCAGTCTCTCTCACCCCCCAGTCTCTCTCACACCCCCAGTCTCTCTCACACCCCCAGTCTCTCTCACCCCCTCCAGTCTCTCCCACCCCCCCAGTCTCTCTCACCCCCCCAGTCTCTCTCATCCCCTCAGTCTCTCCCCCCCCAGTCTCTCCCCCCCAATCGCTCTCAATCCCCCAGTCTCTCCTCGCCCCCCCATCCCCCGTCTCTCCCCCCACTGTCTCTCTCACCCCCAGTCTTTATTAAGATGGAAAGTGAAGTAGTCCAATCAGAAACTGGGGTCCTAATTCTAAACAAAGGAAACTACGAAGATATGAGGAATGAATTGGCTATGATAGTTTGGGAAGATTCATTAAAAGGCATGACAGTGGATAGGCTATGGCTAATATTTAAGGAACAAATGCATGAATTGCAACAGTTATACATTCCTTTCTGGTGTAAAAACACAAATGGAAAAGTGGCCCAACCATGGCTAACAAAATAAATTAAGGATAGTATTGGATCCAAAGAGGAGTTATACAAAGTTGCAGGAAAAAGTAGCAAGCCTGAGGATTGGGAGCAGTTTAGAATTCAGTAAAAAGAGACCAAGAGATTGATTAAGAGGGGAAAATAGAGTAAGAGAGTAAACTTGAAAGGAACATAAAAACCGATTGCAAAAGTTTCTACAAGTACACAAAAAGAAAAAGATTAGTGAAGACAAAGGTAGGTCCTTTACAGACAGAAATGGGAGAAATTGTAATGGGGAACAAGGAAATGGCAGAATAATTTAATAAATACTTCAGTTCTGTCTTCATGGAATAGGACACAAATAACGTCCCAGAAAGGCTAGGGAACCAAGGGTCTAGTGAGCAAGAGGAATTAAAGGAAATGATTATTCGTAAGAAAATAGTGCTGGAGAAACTAATGGGACTGAAGGCAGATAAATCCCCAGGGCCTGATGATCTGCATCCCAGAATATTAAAAGAGGTAGCCATGGAAATAGTAGATGCATTGATTGTCATCTTCCAAAATTTTATAGATTATGAAACAGTTCCTGCAGACTGGAGGGTGGCAAATGTAACACCACTATTTAAAAAAAGGAGGGAGAGAGAAAATGGGGAACTACAGACCGGTTAGTCTGACATCAGTAGTAGGGAAAATGCTGGAGTCTTTTATAAAGGATGTGATAACGGCATACTTAGATAATATTAACAGGATTAAACAAAGTCAACATGGATTTATGAAAGGAAAATCATGTTTGACAAACCTACTGGAGTTTTTTGAGGATGTAACTGATAGAATAGATAATGGAGGACCAGTGGATGTAGTGTATTTGGATTTTCAGAAGGCCTATGATAAAGTCCCACATAAGAGATTAGTGTGCAAAATTAAAGCGCATACAATTGGGGGTAATGTATTGGCATGGATTGAAAATTGGTTAACTGACAGGAAACAGAGTAGGAATAAACGTATCTTTTTCAGGGTAACGGGCAGTGACTAGTGGGATAACGCAGGGATCAGTGCTTGGGCCCCAGCTATTCACAATATATATAAATGATTTGGATGAGGGAATCAAATGTAATATTTCCAAGTTTGCTGACGACACAAAACTAGGTGGGATTGTGAGTTGTGAGGAGGATGCAAAGATGCTGCAAGGCGATTTAGATGGGTTGAGTGAGTGGGCAAACACATGGCAGATGCAGTATAACGTGGATAAATGTGAAGTTATTCACTTTGGTAGGAAAAACATAAGGACAAGGTATTATTTAAATGGTGATGGCTTGGGAAGTGTCGATGTACAGAGGGACCTGAGTGTCCTTGTACACCAGTCATTGAAAGCAAACATACAGGTGCAGCAATCAGTTAGGAAGTCAAATGGTATGTTGGCCTTCATTGCAAGAAGATTTGAGTACAGGGGCAATGATGTCTTACTACAGTTATATAGGGCTAGACTTGTCACTTTTTTTGCATCGATACCGCCTACAACGTCCGTTTTAACGCTGAGATGAGGTATAATGCCCAGATATCACCCATTTAGGCACAAAATGGAAATTAACGCCCACTTATCGTTCACTTATCGCCCAGCGTTACTTTCAGCATATAATTAACGCCGAGAAATAATACCGCCCGCCTACTTTTTGGGGCGAAACCAACGCCCATTATATCGCCGAGCGTTACTTTCAGCATGTAATTAACGCTGAGAAATAATAATACCGCCTGGCCACTTTTTTTGTTGCAAAGATCAGAATAGCCGAAACGAATGCCCGTTATATCGCCGAACATTACTTTCGGCACCTCGGCCACATAATCGGCGAAAATATCGCTCGCCGAAAAACCAGCTGAGTAAAAGTTGCTCTCACCTGAATTAAACCCAGCGGTATGGATGCCATTTTGTAAATCGGAGGTTGGTTCATATAAAAGGCTGCTTCAACTTCTGGGGAGTTTTGATGTACTCTGGAGGTCATTTAAGGTGAGTTGAACATCTGAACAAACATCTTATCATACTGTGGCTGATTTTAATTTATTTTAGGTGTCATAGCAGGTAAATTTATTGTTTGTGAACAATTGGTATAATAATGAGAGTTTTGGAATGGGGCTTGTAATTTCGCAGCCTGTCTTGATGACCACGCACATGCTGCAGGTTAGAGATGGCAGAAGGTATATTCAACAGCATTATGTGCCCAATCAAAGATGTATAATACTGCTGAGGAGGATGAGACCTTCCACCCCACGCACTTACAGGGAGAAGCGGTCTTACCTCAACTTGTCCGATAACATGTGCCTGAGGAGACTGCGCTTCCACAAAGAGGTTATCAGTGACCTCTGCCAGCTCATCAGGGGAGATATGCAGCCTGCCAGCACCATCAGGACCGCACTGTCCGTCGAGGTCAAGGTCACTGCGGCACTTGCCTTCTACGCTTTGGGTTCCTTTCAGGCCTCAGCTGGCGACATTTGCACTATATTTCAGCATGCCACACATTGCTGCATTCGACAGGTCACTGAAGCCCTGTATGCATGCAGCATGGAATTTATCAGCTTCCCTATGACCAGGGAGACACAGACTGAGAGGACTCTAGGATTCTCCAGAATTGCAAACTTTCTCAAGGTGCAGGGAGCAATAGACTGTACGCACATCAGGATGCAGAGGTTTTTTAGAACTGAAAGGGATTCCACTCCCTGAATGTGCAACTCGTTGTCGACCACAACCAAATTATAATGGCAGTAAATGCAACATTTCCGGGCAGCATCCACGATGCCCACATCCTGCGTGAGAGCACTGTATCTGACATGTTTACCAGTCAGCCACAAGGTCAATGCTGGATGCTTGGTGACAAAGGATATGGCCTCGCCACCTGGCTGATGACCCCCCTGCATAACACTCAGATAGAAGCCAAGAAACGATGTAACAAGAGGCACAGAGCCACACGCAATATCTTTGAGAATACTGTTGGAGTGCTTAAGCAGGGCTTTAGATGCCTGGACCACTCAGGAGGTGAGCTACAATACCACCCTGAGCAGGTAGCTCAATTCGTGGTGGTGTGCTGCATGCTGCACAATTTGGCTATCAGGAGGGGACAATAATTGTCAGAAGGGACTGCCGGTCCACCTCAGGAGAGGACGAGGAGGTGGACGCTGACCTCGGGGCAGACAATCAGGCTGACGATGAAACCATGCCCCCAACCCCCCCTCTAGACCGCAGGAAAGAGCCCGTGGTGGTTACATAGCTGCAAGACTCCAACGTAAGCAGCTCATAAATGAGCGTTTTGCTTGAAATAACTTTGGTCGTATTTACAAAGCTGCAACACTGCTGTGTCTGCAGCTCATACATGGATGCTGTGCGTTATCTTGGTGACAGTTAAAGTTTAAGTTGATTCAAGTTAAGTTTAATTATCCCATTTCATGTTAAGGAATCACCAGTGTGTAATGGTGCAGCTATCTGAGACAATGCGTAACAAGGTTATGTTAAATAAAAATCATTTAATGAGAACATTTGTATGAAATCATAATTATAACTATAAAAAACACCCCACCCCACAACAAATTTATAACATTTATATCATTCATTAAATTTTGAACATTTTCAACAACACTTCATAAACATAGAACACAAATGCAAAAAAAAAGGAGCCCCCCTCGCCCCTCCCCCCTTCCCCCAAACCTCCCAACAAAATAGCAGCAACAACATTAAAATACTGTGACCAAGACACCTGCGGCCATGCACCTCACTTTCTTTACCCCCCTCGCTTCTCCTCCCCACCTCTACCACTTCTCCTTCTCCTCCTGACTCCAAGCTGCTTGGTCAAGGAGCTCCTCAGGTATTGATTAATTGGAGGGGATGACAGCAGAACCGCTGGTTGGACAGATACGGGAGAGGACGATCCCGAGGTGGGAACGTGCTCCGAGTCAGAAGCAAGATTTTCCTCCTGGCTCTCATGTGTCATTGGCAATGGAGGTGCGGCACCTTGGGGTCCAGTGCCGCAACTCCAGGACCATTGGGAGGCCTCTGCCACCAGTGTTCCTGGCTATCACTTCCAGGGCCTCCGCCATCCGCGCACATACTCGCTCATGGTGGCAGACATGCTGGCCAGCTGGTGGGATATGCCCCCCATTGTCTGTAGGATCTGATGACCTATGTCAACACTTCTCCTGGACAAGTGTACCATGTCCCCGCTCAGATCTGTCGCTCGTGGAGCAGTCCTGCTGCGTCGAACCAACCTCCGCGTGGTTGGCGCCATCCTGGAGACACCTCAGGTGCTCTGCGGCAAGGTGCTTGGGCCCGGTACCTCCACAGTGGAGGAGGGAATGGCTGCAGGAGCACAAGATGCCATGGGTGTCGACTGCATTATGGAGCTTGATGATGCAGGTGCCTTGAAGTCCGCACTCTCCGTGGAGAAGGCACCCAGCAGCTCCACAGGCGAGAATCGGGTCTCCTCAGCACCAGGTGCACGATTTTCCGGCGACTCTGGACCCACACCCCCAGCTTCTGGACTCAGTGGTGTTGTATGGCACCGTGCTGCTAGCTGAGCTATAAAACATAAATTAAGTTATCAGAGAAGAAGGGGGTGCTAGGAACACAAGGTGATTCCAACGCTACACACAACACATGCACGACAAAAGCACCACTGCTATCAAAATCATCACAAACATCACATTTCATGACTATGACCAAATTCTGCATTGCAATCATTCTCATGAGGCCATCATTATTTAGAGAACAGTTTTATCAATCATCTGTCATATATTATTGGTCGGATCTGAGTGGGTGGGGCATCTATTGACATTACACCACGCAATGGTGTATACTTTACTCACGTGGCATCAAATCAGCTGCATGCGTGGCCGACCGGGGGTGGTTCCCCACTAGTGCCACCACCCGCTTCTCGATGTCGGTGAGCTCAATGATGACTGGTGACCCGCCACCCGTTCGCCTCTGCTCGGCCCTATTCCTCGAAAGCTTCTTCTGTAAAAAATAACACGATATGGCATGAGATCATTGCGTGAGATTATTGCTAGGTACTGTCACAGAGACTGATACAACACATAATAATCATGATTACATCTGTTGGTTATGAGAAATATTATTCTTTACCTAAAGACGTAACGCAGGCTTCAGGCTTTGAGTAAAACATTCCCAGTATAAGTGCAAGACATCACATCTGATTTCAATCAATCATTACACTTACAATTCAAATGATATAGATATATAAGTACATGTAAATAAATGTAATACTTACTGTAGCGGAACCGACAAGGTCGTTCCAGCGCTTGCAGCACTGGTTGCCCTCACGTACCTCGTTGGTCGCCGACGAGACCACCTCGGCTATGTCAGCCCATATCCTCTGGTAGACCTTTGGGGTGGGCTTCCCACTCCCACCCTGGGTCAATTGACCTCAGCATGACTCCACCTTCTGCAGGAGGGAGGCATTTGCCTCGTCAGAGAATCTCCTCGCTCGTTTGTGTCCTCCCAATTGTTCCTCTCCCACCTCACTGCTTTTGCCAGCACCAGTCTCCACAGCGTGCTGGGCCGCCTCCTCCATCCCTTCCATTTTAAATGTTATTTTTTCGACAGAAACTCGGTGGCAACAACGTTTTTTGTGCTCAGGCCTTTTGCTGCTGGTAAATCTCCCACCTGCCTCCCAAAACAGACAAACAAGCACACAACATACCCACACACGCTTTCAGTTCCTCTCTGCTCCCTCTCTCTCTCTCTCTCTCTCCTCTTTTGCGCATGTATTGATGACCCCTGACCTGCTGAAACTCGAGAAACGACCATTGCCATGCTGTTGCTATGAACACCGACACTTTACAGCAGGAGGTCAAAAAAATGTAATGCTAATGCACATTTCAGATTGCCCGCCGTAACGCCCATCCCCCTCCCCGCGCCCCACAGCAATCTCAGGTCAGCAGTCTCTGGCCTCTCGTCGGTGCCTCTCGGGGGGCGGAGCTTGACAGCCGCGCATGCGTGCCCACAACTCGGGAGCCAAAGATTCCTGAGTCAATAGGCCTCCTCCGCTGCCTCGCTGCACTCCGCTCCGCCCGCTGCACTCCACTCCCGCTATCGCCGAGAAAAGCGGGATGAAATTCCCGCCCAGTCATCCGCAGCGGTACCGGGCAGTAAAAAAAATCACGCATGGCCCGGGAACCGCCAAAAAACGGATGGAATTTGGGTTTCACCAAATTCCGGCCCAAGATTAATATCCCGGTGACATAATTTCTTCTCAAATCGCCCATTTACCACCCATTTACCGCCCAGCTACCACCCAGAAATACAAGTTTTGTTGAAAAAAATACATTTACCGCTCAGAAACCGCCCGGTGGTAAATTTCACAGTCATTACCGCCGGGCGGTATTCATAGAAACATAGAAACATAGAAAATAGGTGCAGGAGTAGGCCATTCAGCCCTTCTAGCCTGCACCGCCATTCAATGAGTTCATGGCTGAACATGCAACTTCAGTACCCCATTCCTGCTTTCTCGCCATACCCCTTGATCCCCCTAGTAGTAAGGATTTCATCTAACTCCCTTTTGAATATATTTAGTGAATTGGCCTCAACTACTTTCTGTGGTAGAGAATTCCACAGGTTCACCACTCTCTGGGTGAAGAAGTTTCTCCTCATCTCGGTCCTAAATGGCTTACCCCTTATCCTTAGACTGTGACCCCTGGTTCTGGACTTCCCCAACATTGGGAACATTCTTCCTGCATCTAACCTGTCTAAACCCATCAGAATTTTAAACGATTCGATACTGTCCGCCCATATATTACCACCCAAATACCGCCCAAAATGGAAGTTTCACAATTAAGATCCATTTACCACCGGACCTTAATACCGTCCTGAAGAAGCAGGTCTTACTGGATCTTAAGTGGATCTCAAGTGGGCGGTATGGACACAGATCTGTCAGGTTTGTTTGATATTACACAGATCTTTATAGTTCTTCATAGTTTGATGTATTTTTAAATGGATTGTAGTATTTTCTAGTGTTAGGCAACAATATAAATGGTCTAAAAGCCTTATTTACTCCTTTAATCTCTCTCACTCACTAGTCTCACTCACTTTAGTCTCATCCACACCCCAGTCTCTCCCCCACTCCCCAGTCTCACTCATCTCCAGTCTCTCTCCCCCCGGTCTCTCTCATCCCCAGTCTCTCCTCCCCCCAGTCTCTCTCACCGCCCAAGTCTCTCTCATCCCCAGTCTTTCCTCCTCTCAGTCTCTCTCACCCCCCAGTCTCTCCCCCCCACCCCGTTTATCTCACCTCCCAGTCTCTCTCACCCCCTACAGTGATCTCTCTACCCCTACCCACAGCGATCTCACTCTCTACCCCCCCACCCCACAGCGAGCTCACACTCCCCCACCCCCCTCACCCACCTCCTCTCTCGTCGGTGCCTCTCGGGGGTGGGGGTGGGGCGGAGCTTGACAGCCGCGTGCGCACTCAACTTGGGACTGAAGATTCACGAGTCGATAGGCCTCCTCTGCCACACATCACCCGCTCCACTTCACTCCCACACCGCTTCGCCGCTGCCGACATGGAGCACCCGAAAACCGTGGGAGAGCGCACCAGCAGCATTCCGGCGGTTGAAAAAGACTCAACCACCGGAACACTGCTAAGGATTGGGCGGCGGCGATTTAAAAGGAAAATCCAGCCGATGGTCTCTAAAACACTGAAAATATCCAAAATAACAGCAGTTGCTAAAGAACTATTAAATAGTCCGTGAAGATTATTGTCAAATAGATTCTGAAATTTAAAAGATGCAAAATGGATCATTTTAAGTCTATTTGTAAAGACTATTTTGAAAACAGTGTGACTTTGATGCCCCCCTACCCCTTTAAACAGAGGACACAGAGAAGAATGAGTGAGTCAATTATAACCCCCAAAAATGGATGGGTTGGGTCAGGTGAGATGTTAACATTTTAAAAATCTTTAACTGGACACCAACCTGCCCACTTCTGGGTTTAACGGAGGCGGGACAAGGGGTGGGCAGCCAACCCACTCCCAGGAGGCTGTTGGCTATTTAAATATTATAATGAGGCTGGCAGCCTTTGATTTAACCTGTTTTACAGGCTTAACTCTGTCAGCCGGGTTTCGCAGGCCTCAGGAATCCCGGCAGCTCAAGGGAGACTAGGGAAGCTTTGGGGAAAAGGTAAGTGCCTTTACAGCACTAGTTGTGGATCAGGAGGAGCAGGAGTGCTTCCCAGCAGCCCACTAAGCTTACCTCCTTCCCTTAGAATAGAATCATACAGCACAGACGGAGGCCATTTAGCCCATCATGTCTGTACCAGCTCTTTAAAAGAACTATCTAATTAGTCCCACTCCCATGCTTTTTTCACATAGCCCTGCACATAAGTATATATGCCATTCCCTTTTGAAAGTTACTTTTAAATCTGCTTCCACCAACCTCAAAGGCAATGCATTCTGGATCATAACAACTCAATGCATCAAAAACAATTCTCCTTATCCCCCTCTGGTTCTTTTGCTAATTATTTTAATTCTGCGTCCTCTGGTAATCAACCCTTCTACCAATGGAAACAGTAGAGTAGTGACAATGGGAGACCCAACTACCCCAATATTGAATGTGGCAGTAACTGTGTTTCCCTTGGATCGGACACCCCCCCACCTCCCTCACATTAGACACCCCTCTATACAAATACCCCCCCAATTGGGGATCAGATCACTCCTGGGATCAGCCCCCCCGCCCCGCCATGCTCTCACTAGCAGCTACGGGCTCTTTACCTGGGCATGCAGCCTTCACCGGAATGCTCCCCGCCCGACTGGAAGACAAGCCTGTCAATCAGGCTGACTGCTGGGTGAAGTTGCTGTCAAAAAAAATATGCACGTTAAGCTGCACAGCATGCGGGGAAACCCAGACTTTTGGGTTTTCTGTTCGAAACTCTGTTCCCCCACATTCGTAAAACCCACGTCTGTCAATACTGGGGCCAATGTCTCTGTGCTGATATGCAACGAAAAAGATTCTATAACATATTAGCAACCAAAGGATTCCAGATACTTTATGCTCATACATTATCTGCTTTATTCCCCTTTCACCTGCGTTTACCTCCATTAAGATGTTCAGTGCATTCATAAGAACATTGAAAATCTATTGGTATTTAAGTTTACTTTAATATATTATATTAATAATGACAAATGTCTGGCTGGGATTTCAAGGTCATAATTCAGTCTTGGAGATTGGTTGATGTTCATAAACTGCTCAAGATTCATTCTTTCAATTTATGATGTCATCAGAGATTTAATTGAATACAGCCATTTAACTCCATGCTAACCGTCTGACACTCTTCATTTGTACCCTGAGTGTAGCCTGGGAACTTTACAGTAAAAACTGTGGAATAACGCTGAGCACAAAGATTATTTCTTTATGGCTCCAGTGTGAATTTCTGTAGAAGTAGCACTTTTTAACTAAGCATCAACATTGAAATTAAAAAGTAAAACAATTTTGCGATAGTCACATATAGAAACAGGTTGATGTGAATCTCCTTTCATGTACAGAATTAATTTCACTTGTGCCAGACCATAATGCCCCATCTGTCGCATTCATATTTGACTGCGTTATTCACAGAACCAATTTTGTATACTTTAGAAGATTAATAAGTATCAATTATATGTTATCACATTATAGGGATTTACATATTTTAATTGAATGTATAAAGAATCTTTAAAAAATGAGACTAGATTTCACTGGAGGCAAAGCATGCTGTAGTTCAGTCAATCAATGTTAGTGCCATCCTGTTTGAACACTTTTCCCAGACGCTGCTTTTTCCATCCTACTCTGTACAAACCTGACAAGTCAGTTGCATTGTGACCATCACCAGATTATTCTCATGATAGTCATGGATTTATAAATAGTTACATCAACTGTTAAAATATCACATGTCAACCACAATCTCCAGACAAATGGAGGAAGCATTATGTGAATTACCTACTTCTAATAATTTCTGTGCTGTTTGTCGATTATTAGAAGGACAGTAGCTGTTTCAACAACATAAAATATATTTTTTAAAGTAGAAAATGCTGGAAATACTCAGCAAGTCAGGCAGCATCTGTAGAGAGAGAAATAGGGTTAACATTTCAGGTCAATGACCTTTCATCAAAACTGGAAAATGTTACAGATGTAACAGATTTTAAGCAAGTACAGAGGCAGGGAAATGGGAGATGGGAGGAAAGAACAAAAGGCAAGGTCTGTGATAGGGTGGAAGGCAGGAGAGATTGAAAGACAAAAGGGAGGCTGGTGCAAGGCAAAATGGGGTGGTAATGGAAAAAAAATAATGAAACAAAAGATGGGTCTAACTTACTTACTGGAATTCTTTGAGGATATAACGAGCATGGTGGATAGAGGTGTACCGATGGATGTGGTGTATTTAGATTTCCAAAAGGCATTCGATAAGGTGCCACACAAAAGGTTACTGCAGAAGATAGACATAGAAACATAGAAAATAGGTGCAGGAGTAGGCCATTCGGTCCTTCTAGCCTGCACCGCCATTCAATGAGTTCATGGCTGAACAGAGGTACGCGGAGTCAGAGGAAATGTATTAGCATGGATAGAGAATTGGCTGGCTAACAGAAAGCAGAGAGTCGGGATAAATGGGTCCTTTTCCGGTTGGAAATCAGTGGCTAGTGGTGTGCCACAGGGATCAGTGCTGGGACAGCAACTGTTTACAATATACATAGATGACCTAGAGGAGGGGACAGAGTGTAGTGCAACAAAATTTGCAGATGACACTAAGATTAGTGGGAAAGCGGGTTGTGTAGAGGACTCAGAGAGGCTGCAAGGAGATTTGGATAGGTTAAGCGAATGGGCTAAGGTTTGGCAGATGGAATACAATGTCGGAAAGTGTGAGGTCATCCACCTTGGGAAAAAAAACAGTAAAAGGGAATATTATTTGAATGGGGAGAAATTACAACATGCTGCGGTGCAGAGGGACCTGGGGGTCCTTGTGCATGAATCCCAAAAGGTTAGTTTGCAGGTGCAGCAGGTAATCAGGAAGGCAAATGGAATGTTGGCCTTCATTGCGAAAGGGATAGAGTACAAAAGCAGGGAGGTGTTACTGCAACTGTATAAGGTATTGGTAAGGCTGCACCTGGAGTACTGTGTGCAGTTTTGGTCACCTTACTTAAGGAAGGATATACTAGCTTTGGAAGGGGTACAGAGACGATTCACTAGGCTGATTCGAGAAATGAGGGGGTTACCTTATGATGATAGATTGAGTAGACTGGGTCTTTACTACTTGGAGTTCCGAAGGATGAGGGGTGATCTTATAGAAACATTTAAAATCATGAAAGGGATAGACAAGATAGAGGCAGAGAGGTTGTTTCCATTGGTGGGGGAAACTAGAACTATGGGGCACAGCCTCAAAATACGGAGGAGCCAATTTAAAACCGAGTTGAGAAAGAATTTCTTCTCCCAGAGGGTTGTGAATCTGTGGAATTCTCTGCCCAAGGAAGCAGTTGAGGCTGGCTCATTGAATGTTTTCAAGTCAAAGATAGATAGATTTTTAAGCAAGAAGGGAATTAAGGGTTACGGGGAGAGGGCGGGTAAGTGGAGCTGAGTCCACGACCAGATCAGCCATGATCTTATTGAATGGCGGAGCAGGCTCAAGGGGCTAGATGGCCTACTCCTGTTCCTAATTCTTATGTTCTTATGTTCTTATGTCTAGAAGGGGTATAAATAGGAATAATAGAACCATCAACAGCTGCCGCCTGAAAAAATGGGGGCAGAGGTTATGATCTGAAATTGTTGAACTCGATGTTGAGTCCAGAAGGCTGTAAAGTGCCTAAACGAAAAATGAAGTGCTATTCCTCGAGCTTACGTTGAGCTTTGTTGGAACAGTGTAGGTGGCAGAAGACACGGAAGTCCGAATGGGAGAGGAGCGGAGAATTAAAGTGACAGGCGACTGGAAACTCAGGGCCATGCTTGCTGACTGAACGTGTTGCACAAAGTGGTCATCTAATCTGCGTTTGGATTCTTCGACTGCCCAATGTAGAAAAGACCGCATATTTTTAGAAGTGTTAGAATTTAGGGTTTTCCATCATTGTCTTTTAAATAATCCAACTTTTAACATGTTCCAAGCACATCACTGTTTTTAAAGAAACTACTATTAACAAATGTTTTTACACGTTTTTTATAAACTTAGACTTTTTAAGCATTTAATGCACAGAACTACAAACTTGAGCACACTTAGGTTGCTCTGTTATCCTGTTAATGTAGTTTGGCCTCATGCTGAGTTCTCATGTGCCAACATTTTTTCCAGAGTTGGAAGGTCTGCTGTCATCTCTTTAATAGATTTACGTAAAGTATTTTACAAAATCTTACAAAGCTGTGATTTAAACACTTTTAAATCCAGTCTAGACAAGTCAACAAAAAGAATATTGTCCTCCTCTCCTGCACAAGTTTTTCCTTTTTTTATCCCCAGCCCTCATGATTGCACCCACTTGTCTTCTATCAGGTAGGGGCCTGCTAGAGGCTCTCTCTTTCCCCATTCCTTCTCCTCTAAAATCAATGCAGTGAAGACCAATGATAAATTTTAGTCTCGCCAATCAAAAACATTTTGTTAAAAATATTTCCCTACCTTACAACAGTGATTACATTATAAAAAGTACTTCATTGGCTGTAAAGCGCTTTGGGAGATATAAATGCAAGTTGAAAGGTGCAATATAAATGCAAGTTTTTTCTTTATTTTATTCAAATCTGTAGTCCAATTGTCAGACAGAGCAAAGAGAGGATAAAACATGACAGTAACATAGAACAAATATGAGTGAATACCACAACAAAATATTAGCTGGTTGAAATGAATCACTTCTAGGATCTTTGCTTATCGTTTTATGAGGAAAGGAACAACAAGCTGTGGTGCAGTCTGGTGGGTTGTCAGAAGCAGTTTACAATTGCTTGTTATTATTAGACCATTCAATTATAATAATTACACTGAAATAATTTGAGTAATATAATAATTCTTATTGGGATTTGATCCTATTGAAGCCATAGCTCCAATGCAGTTGCATATTTGCTGCAGGGTAAGTATTTTCTCCCTCCAACCTTCCCCATTTCCTTGTGGTGAGTTGCTCTATTTCTGTGAGCAGCCATGTGGCTGATAGAGATGAATGTCAGGCAGCATTGGTCCAAAACTGGAATCTGTAGTTGACATTTTAACTGCTGTGATTTCACGTCACTTGAAATACTGCTGTAGATTTTCAACTTGTCAAGTGGACATAAGACTGACATCGCTATAGAAACCACCTGCGTTTCATTTGCATTGAAATGATTGGAAATTAAACTAGGTGACTTCTATAACAGGGAGTCAATCAGTGAAATCAGTTCTACGCCTGGGCTGCCAGTTGAGAATTTACCCCACTGTCTCGTTAAATACTGAATCACATGACACTGCATGATAATCTAATGCACAGCCAGTGGAGGAGATGGTTGAGGTCCTGCGTCATCTCATTCCTGTTCTAAGTTCAGTGGATTGTGTCATTCTCTAATTATGTGTATCGTTTCTTTCTGTAATGATAAACTGCACTTGGTGGCAAAAAGGGCCAATTCCTCAACTGCACGAGATGATTTCTTACATCAATGGCTTCAGACATAGTGTGGGGGTCTGGGGGGGAAGACAGTAATAAAAATGCAATGAAGATTTGTATCTTCTTGTGGATGTAGTGACAGTGACTTCAGATGTCACCTTTCATTATATTTAAGTCCCCATTTAATAATAACAAATCTATCACCTTTTGTCCACCCCCCCGCCAATTCTCTTTCTTCAGCATTGTCTGGTATTAAACTTATAGAATTCACAGATCAAATGACACTGCTGCAGTTGTATTTGTTGAAATATTGCTTTACAAATCAAGTTAGATTTTAAAGAAAATGGTTATATGTAGCTGTATATGACACTTTTACAATGCAGTTTCTTTTTAGTAGTTTACAAAAGATTTATTCATACAAATCTTATTACTAAAAACATTGCACACAAATATTGGCCACAAGTTATCAGACATATTCTGAAAAAATACGTTTGTCCTACAAGCACTTGACATTCAGCCAGTGACCCCCAGAGGCCATCTGCAGCAATACCATAATAGTCATTGCAACTTGTTTAATGACACATACAGTACAAATACTGAGACCATAGATGGAGGATTATGTAGATGGAGGATTACTCAGTTACACATTCTGACAGGTAAAACAGAAGGGAACAAAAAAAACTTGACTCTGTAATTCTTGAGCTGATTGATTGTATCTCTATGAAGTAACATGGTGAATTGTAAAACTCAGTCAAGTCTTGAACCTGACAAATGCAATTAGTATATTTAAAAAATATAAAAGTCCCAGTTACTGCTGCCTGGTATCAGTTTACCCCAAGTAAAAAACAGAAAATGCTGGAAATATATAGCAGATGCATGAACATCTGGAAAAAGATGAAAAACGTTGTTTAAAAAAGGAGAAAGGGATGGACCAAGTAATTACAGACCAGACAGCGTAACCTCAGTGCTGGGCAAATTATTGGAATAAACTCTGAGGGAAGGTATTAATCGTCTTTTAGAAAGGCACATGTTAATCAAGAACAGTCAGCATGGATTTGTTAAAGGAAGATCCTGTTTGGCTAACTTAATTGAATTTTTTGAGGAGGTAACAAGGAGGATCGATGAGGCTAGCACATTTGATGTAGTCTACATGGATTTTAGCAAATCTTTTGACAAAGTCCCACATGGCAGACGGATCAGAAAAGTAAAAGCCCATGGGATCCAAGTGGAAGTAGCATGTTGGATCCAAAATTGGCTTAGTGACAGGAAGCAAAGGGTAATGGTCGATGGGTGTTTTTGTGACTGGAAGGCTGTTTCCAGTGGGGTTAGAAACATAGAAACATAGAAAATAGGTGCAGGAGTAGGCCATTCGCCCCTTCGAAACTGCAACGCCATTCAATGAGTTAATGACTGAACATTTTTGCAACTTCAGTACCCCATTCCTGCTTTCTCGCCATACCCCTTGATCCCCCTAGTAGTAAGGACTACATCTAACTCCTTTTTGAATATATTTAGTGAATTGGCCTCAACAACTTTCTGTGGTAGAGAATTCCACAGGTTCACCACTCTCTGGGTGAAGAAGTTTTTCCTCATTTCGGTCCTAAATGGCTTACCCCTTATTCTTAGATTGTGACCCCTGGTTCTGGACTTCCCCAACATTGGGAACATTCTTCCTGCATCTAACCTGTCTAAACCCGTCAGAATTTTAAACGTTTCTGTGGGATCCCCTCTCATTCTTCCGAACTCCAGTGAATACAAGCCCAATTGATCCAGTCCCTCTTGATAGGTCAGTCCCGCCATCCCGGGAATCAGTCTGGTGATACTCTCCTTTATTTCCTTGGTTATCCACGGCTGGTTATCCCTTCTCTTACCGCCTTTCTTTTTCACTGGAAGATATTTTTGTTGAGCACTGTGAAAGAGCTCCTTAAATGTCCTCCACTGTTCCTCAATTGTGCCACCATTTAGCCTGTGTTTCCAGTCTACTTTAGCCAACTCTGCCCTCATCCCACTATAGTCCCCTTTGTTTAAGCATAGTACGCTCGTTTGAGACACTACTTCCTCACCCTCAATCTGTATTACAAATTCAACCATACTGTGATCACTCATTCCGAAAGGATCTTTTACTTGGAGATCGTTTATTATTCCTGTCTCATTACACAGGACCAGATCTAAGATAGCGTGCTCCCTTGTAGGTTCTGTAACATACTGTTCTAAGAAACAATCCCGTATGCATTCTATGAATTCCTCCTCCAGGCTACCCCGTGCAATTTGATTTGACCAATCGATATGTAGGTTAAAATCCCCCATGATTACTGCCGTTCCTTTTTCACATGCCTCCATTATTCCCTTCATTATTGCCCGCCCCACCATGAAATTATTATTTGGGGGCCTATAAACTACGCCCACCAGTGACTTTTTCCCCTTACTATCTCTAATCTCCACCCACAATGATTCAACATTTTGTTCATTCGAGCCAATATTGTCTCTCACAATTACCCTGATATCATCCTTTATTAACAGAGCTACCCCACCTCCTTTCCCTTCTTGTCTATCTTTCCGAATCATCAGATACCCCTGTATGTTTCATTCCCAGTCTTGGCCACCCTGCAACCACGTTTCTGTAATGGCCACCAAATCATACCCATTTGTAATGATTTGTGCCGTCAACTCATTTACTTTATTTTGTTTTGGTAGAGTGTTTTAATACTAGTTTTTAAACCATGGTAGAGGCAGAAATCCCCATTGCATTTAAAAAGTACTTGGATATGCACTTGAAGTGCTGTAACCTGCAGGACGACAGACCAAGAGCTGGAAAGTGGGATTAGGCTGAATAACTCCTTTTCGGCTCGCACAGAAATGATGAGCTGAATGATCTCTTTCTGTGCCATAAATTTCTATGATTCTTTGATTAGCATTTCAGATAAATTTTCATCAGAATCTTGCATCCCTATACAAATATTAAGCCATCTTTTCTCTTTTCAGACATTGATGAACTTGCAGTGTATATCCAGCGTTTTCTGTTTTTATTTCAGATTTTCAAAATTTGCAGTTTATTTCATTTTACCCATAAAAGGTCAGTTGGTGGTTTAATACTACATTTGCTGATAGAATAACATAAACAGTGAAGCAGTGCCAATTAAATGATTGTTCTGGGCACATGTCCATCGTAAAACCGATGCAATCCTAGAATATTGCTTCTAATCACTAACCAGAATTCTAATAAGTATTTAAAGGGCTGATTTTCTGCTCCAAACCAAGTTTGGACTTTTTTGCCTAGTTGCTGATGCAACGTTTGTCAGCAGGACACGAGCTGATTGCACTGAATTTCCCATTGTCAAATGATTTGTATAATTATTCATAGCTGCTTTGGCCTTGTGCAGGGAGCCAGCTTAATGGGGGATGTAAAAAATCTGCCCTGCTGTTCAAATTTTAAAGGATGTGGATACTTTAAGGTAAGTGGCTGCATATGACGACAATTATTGGTTCAACCTTTACAAAACTTCAACATTAATTTTAAATATTTGCCAGTCTTTCCCAAGGTTTGGAGTGGGGGAAGAGAAAACATTTTAGGCAAAATGTAGTGAAAGGAAACCCAATGTGGAAATATCAAGCAGATACTGTGAGCAAGTGGCAGAGCAGTATTGTATCATCCAACCCTTTGCGAGGACTGGCATGCAGTTGCATAAGGTGGATGTGAGGATGGTTTCTTTGTTTGGCATTCTAGGGCATTGTTTCCAGTGAACAGCAGTGTAGCATGCATGGTAGAAGGTGACAGCCTAGCTCAATGCTGTGTATACTATCGGCATGACTTAGGAACTGATGCAGAAAGAGATATTAGCCCTTAAGGAATTGCCATGGTAAGGCTATTCAATTATGTTACTTATTTGGTAAATCACTCAAATGAGGCTCCAGGAATGTGAGCCTTCTGAACCCCTAATGTATTTCCAGCACCTTTTTAGCACTCCTACTCTTCCCTGAATTTACCACACCCAGTCCATGCATTCACCAGTGTTCCATCGGAGCAAGATATCTCCTATTTGTACCTAACCAAAAAGTATAAACCTAAAAAATACTAGTTGATAGCCCATGGTCTTAATCACAGTCAGTCATAGGTTTTATATATACAGGTATGTTATGCTAAGTAGTATTATCAGGGACATTAACAACACTGGGGGGACATCCTTGGAAACAGGTAGCACTGGGTAGTACTGGGATGAGTTCCTAGGGTCTATCAATACTTTAAGGATGGTTTCAGGCTCTGCGATTACTGTTAAAGTGCCCAAAACTTCTTGGGGGATTATAGAGAGGGGTGCTAGGAACTTTGAGACAGGTCCTGTGTTCTGGCATCACTGGGAGAGTGTTCCTGGGATCTGGAAGTACTGGAGAAAGATGTTCTGAAGTCTGAGAGCATTGGGATAGTTCTGGAGTCTGAGAGCACTGGGAGAGTGATCTGAAATGTTATTAACACTGGGAAATGGTTCCAGGATCTGGGAGTGGGGACCTGGAAGTCCTGGGGAGTAGGGGGACTGAGAGCATTGGGGATTTTTGGATTAGGAGGGCAAGGTATTGTGGTAGCCTTGAGGGGGGAAAAGGGTCCAGGAGAAAGGGACCTAAACTGCATTTGGGCACTTTTGGACCAACAGGTGCTGCCACCCACCCCCTCCCCACCTACCCAGCTGCCTCACCCCTCCCCATGTTCCCTGTTGTCAGCTGATTTCCTGCCTTTTAGTTACTGCCTTAAGTGCATTATTAGTGAATTCACCAACTTATGCAGTCTTTGTTAAACATACATTTGCACAAAGATACAAAAATTACCTCATATTATCAGAAGTTCATTTAGCCCCAAAAGTGTGAGGTTTTTAACTGAATTTGGAGCATAGATATAAGGGACAATCTTGTCTTGTTTGACAGCGACAGCAACCAATCAGGAGAAACTCAATAATTCAAATTCATGATTTAGCTAATTTTAAATCACTTAGAAAAATAAACTTAAATCCTCTTCAACTTTTAAGAAAGAGAAATACATTCTTCATATGAAATGTTTATTTTCTAAATGGCAATAAAAGAAACAACAGGAGCTGTTAATCACAAATGTTGCCTAACTGCCTATGAGGTAAAATTAAGCAAATCATAATAGAAAAATAGCAGTTGTTAATATTGAAATGAAAATGTGTATGAAATAAAGCTTTAGGAGTTCAATCTTCAGTTTGATTTCAAATCTTTTGAGAAAAGCAAAGAATATTACAAGATTCAGGGAAAATCATTCCACTTTGACTTAAAGTGATCTATTGCTGCCTGCTGGGAAATTCTGCAAAGTGTGCATGCTCAGAATGCACAGAATGCACAGAAGTGGTTCGCAGATCTCTTCAACTGCTCTGTGGAAAAAAAGGTTCCGTCAAAGCCTCGGCTTTTGAAATAAGCCCAGGCTTTGAAGTGAAATATTTCATGAACATCTTAAAATCCACATAATACAATTCAATGGATAACTTTAATCATGTTATTGTGAAATATGTGTTTTTGTTGTTTTTATATTGTTTGCTCAAAATCTTATTTGGGGATATTTGAAATTTTAATTCCGTCGAAAAAAGTGATATACAAGAAATAGAAACATGATTTTCTTGAGCTTTCCCTCACAGAGATTGAATTACCACTTAACATTTGCAGGATTTATTTCTATGAAATGCTGCTGACCTGCTGTTGATTTATAGTTTTTTTTAGCCTGTATTAGGATGGGTTTGGACTTGTAAGTTTTGATTCCTATCTATCACTATCTGGAAGTATTTTCAGTTGTTCATGTAGTTCTTAAATCTATTGGCAGATTTGCTCCTTTAATCAATATTAGCAACTGCTCCTGTAGTTACAATAATGAGTGTGTACTTTTGTGCTCGATGCAGTCCATATTTCTATAGTTACTTTGTAATATCTGTTGTTGGATGTGTTCAAGGTCTAGTTGTCAAGTATCACCAAAGCATGGATAGTAAAAGTATTACTTTGAAGTAATGTGCTACTTTTATCAATTAATAGAATGTAAAAAATACCGAATAAATCAACATCATGCTGAAAATAAATTCAGTAATACCTTAATTTCAATCATCTAAAATTATATAACTCCACCCCCCCCCCCACTCCCCATCCCTCCCCCTCCATTTTAAGTCAGATGATATCATATCTCTTGTGTAAGGCTGTTGCAATATGAGGGACTGAATGATACAGTGGATTAGCACGCTGTCTTTCCAGCTCTAGGACTTGGACTTGAATCCAGCTCAGACTGAGTGAGTCAAAATATCTCTTTGAAGGCGCTAAGTGTCATGAATGAAATGAGTTTGGGGAATTCTCAACCCAGTAACTGGTATATACGAGTCCACAGGCTTCCAATTATTCAGCATATTTGGCACTAAATCAACAGCTTTATTCAGAGCCCACAAAATGGCTGATGTGTGAAATGTAAGTGTACTTTGCTGGAAAATGCACATGAGCAGAGTTGAGTACAGGCAGGATTCAGCCTGGCTTATATTGTCCTCACAGTTCAATAACTTATCAAGATTTACTGAAGAACAGCCACTTTGGCAAGGTACTGGTGGCCTGGTGTTACCTATTGAATTGTATCTCTGCACAGGACACTGCTTTCAAGAGAGGAGAATGAGGAGACAAGATTTTTAGAAAGTCTATGATAAAAGATCCAATAGATGTTATGCTGGAATTAGGAACAAGGGGCTAATTGTGACAGTAGCAATGCTTCAGTCAGTTTGTGATCTCCTATTCTAACATTATGGGGCCAAGTTTCAGCCTGAGTTGCTCCTGTTTTTTTGGAGCAACTGGTTTAGAATGGAGTATCTTAGAAATTGCAATTCTCGGCATTTAGTTTGCTCCAGTTCTAGTCAGTTAGAACAGTTTCAGTTTGGAACAGATTTCTTTTTCAAAAGGGGGCATGTCCGGCCACTTACGCCCATTTTGAAAGTTTAGGCAGTGAAAACATACTCCAAACTAACTTAGAATGGAGTAAGTGAAGATTTTTGTATGCTCAGAAAAACCTTGTCTACACTTAGAAAATCAGGCGTAGGTTACAAATCAGGTGTAGGGAATGGGGTGAGGGGGGGGGGGTTAAAGGGAAGTTTACAAACATTAAACACTTCAGTTTTACAAATAAAGAGCCATCATCAATAATAAATGATAAATAAATCAATAAATCAACCAATAAATCAATCAAAAAAAATAATAAAAAATAAAAAAAATTTAAAAATCAATAAATAAAACATTACTGACTGCAGCACCGGGAGCCCTACAACAGCGTGCTGGAATGCCCCCCCACCCCAGTGTGTCTCTATCTCTCTGTCTGTCTGTGTGTGTGTCTCTCACTCTCTGTCTGTCAGTGTCTGTGTTTCTGACAGCGAGGGGAGGGGGAGGGAGGAGGGTGGAGGGGGAGGAGGAGGGGAGGGAGAGGAGGGGGAGGGGGGAGAGGGAGGGAGGAGAGAGGGAGGGGGAGGAGAGAGGAGGGGGAGGGAGGGAGGAGGGGAGGAAGGGGGGGAGGGAGA